>NC_134407.1:224049267-224265909 GCF_038048845.1 Mixophyes fleayi | reverse complement strand
TACACTGAAATTTAAAGTTGATATTTGTGTGCTACATGAAAAAACAGTCAATATTTAACTTATCTGCAAAACAGAATACTAATTTGCACCCCTTCATCATCATCATCACAGCTACCACCGCTAGTACCAACAATCACAGCTACCACCGCTAGTAGTAACAATCACAGCTACCACCGCTAGTACCAACAATCACAGCTACCACCGCTAGTACTAACAATCACAGCTACCACCGCTAGTACTAACAATCACAGCTACCACCGCTAGTACTAACAATCACAGCTACCACCGCTAGTAGTAACAATCACAGCTACCACCGCTAGTAGTAACAATCACAGCTACCACCGCTAGTATCAACAATCACAGCTACCACCGCTAGTACCAACAATCACAGCTACCACCGCTAGTACTAACAATCACAGCTACCACCGCTAGTACTAACAATCACAGCTACCACCGCTAGTACCAACAATCACAGCTACCACCGCTAGTAGTAACAATCACAGCTACCACCGCTAGTACTAACAATCACAGCTACCACCACTAGTACTAACAATCACAGCTACCACCACTAGTAGTAACAATCACAGCTACCACCGCTAGTAGTAACAATCACAGCTACCACCGCTAGTAGTAACAATCACAGCTACCACCGCTAGTACTAACAATCACAGCTACCACCGCTAGTACTAACAATCACAGCTACCACCGCTAGTACCAACAATCACAGCTACCACCGCTAGTAGTAACAATCACAGCTACCACCGCTAGTACTAACAATCACAGCTACCACCACTAGTACTAACAATCACAGCTACCACCGCTAGTAGTAACAATCACAGCTACCACCGCTAGTAGTAACAATCACAGCTATCACCGCTAGTACTAACAATCACAGCTACCACCACTAGTACTAACAATCACAGCTATCACCGCTAGTACTAACAATCACAGCTACCACCACTAGTACTAACAATCACAGCTACCACCGCTAGTACCAACAATCACAGCTACCACCACTAGTACTAACAATCACACCTACCACCGCTAGTAGTAACAATCACAGCTACCACCGCTAGTACCAACAATCACAGCTATCACCGCTAGTACTAATAATCACAGCTACCACCGCTAGTACTAACAATCACAGCTACCACCGCTAGTAGTAACAATCACAGCTACCACCGCTAGTAGTAACAATCACAGCTACCACCGCTAGTACTAACAATCACAGCTACCACCGCTAGTACTAACAATCACAGCTACCACCACTAGTACTAACAATCACAGCTACCACCAGTACTAACAATCACAGCTACCACCACTAGTACCAACAATCACAGCTACCACCGCTAGTAGTAACAATCACAACTACCACCGCTAGTACTAACAATCACAGCTATCACCCGCTAGTACTAACAATCACAGCTACCACCACTAGTACTAACAATCACAGCTACCACCGCTAGTAGTAACAATCACAGCTATCACCGCTAGTAGTAACAATCACAGCTACCACCACTAGTACTAACAATCACAGCTACCACCGCTAGTACCAACAATCACAGCTACCACCACTAGTACTAACAATCACACCTACCACCGCTAGTAGTAACAATCACAGCTACCACCGCTAGTACCAACAATCACAGCTATCACCGCTAGTACTAATAATCACAGCTACCACCGCTAGTACTAACAATCACAGCTACCACCGCTAGTACTAACAATCACAGCTACCACCGCTAGTAGTAACAATCACAGCTACCACCGCTAGTAGTAACAATCACAGCTACCACCGCTAGTACTAACAATCACAGCTACCACCGCTAGTACTAAACAATCACAGCTACCACTAGTACTAACAATCACAGCTACCACCACTAGTACTAACAATCACAGCTACCACCGCTAGTACTAACAATCACAGCTACCACCACTAGTACTAACAATCACAGCTAACCACCAGTACTAACAATCACAGCTACCACCACTAGTACCAACAATCACAGCTACCACCGCTAGTACCAACAATCACAGCTACCACCGCTAGTAGTAACAATCACAGCTACCACCACTAGTACTAACAATCACAGCTACCACCGCTAGTACTAACAATCACAGCTACCACCGCTAGTAGTAACAATCACAGCTACCACCGCTAGTACCAACAATCACAGCTACCACCGCTAGTACTAACAATCACACCTACCACCGCTAGTAGTAACAATCACAGCTACCACCCGCTAGTACCAACAATCACAGCTATCACCGCTAGTACTAATAATCACAGCTACCACCGCTAGTACTAACAATCACAGCTACCACCGCTAGTAGTAACAATCACAGCTACCACCGCTAGTAGTAACAATCACAGCTACCACCGCTAGTACTAACAATCACAGCTACCACCACTAGTACTAACAATCACAGCTACCACCACTAGTACTAACAATCACAGCTACCACCGCTAGTACTAACAATCACAGCTACCACCGCTAGTACTAACAATCACAGCTACCACCACTAGTATCAACAATCACAGCTACCACTGCTAGTAGTAACAATCACAGCCACTACCACTAGTACTAATAATCACACCTACCACCAGTACTAACAATCACAGCTACCACCGCTAGTAGTAACAATCACAGCTACCACCGCTAGTAGTAACAATCACAGCCACTACCACTAGTACTAACAATCACACCTACCACTAGTACTAACAATCACACCTACCACTAGTACTAATAATCACACCTACCACCACTAGTACTAACAATCACAGCTACCACCGCTAGTAGTAACAATCACAGCTACCACCGCTAGTACTAATAATCACAGCTACCACCGCTAGTACTAACAATCACAGCTACCACCGCTAGTAGTAACAATCACAGCTACCACCGCTAGTACTAACAATCACAGCTACCACCGCTAGTACTAACAATCACAGCTACCACCACTAGTACTAACAATCACACCTACCACCGCTAGTAGTAACAATCACAGCTACCACCGCTAGTACCAACAATCACAGCTACCACCGCTAGTACTAACAATCACAGCTACCACCGCTAGTACTAACAATCACAGCTACCACCGCTAGTACCAACAATCACAGCTACCACCGCTAGTAGTAACAATCACAGCTACCACTGCTAGTACTAACAATCACAGCTACCACCACTAGTACTAACAATCACAGCTACCACCGCTAGTAGTAACAATCACAGCTACCACCGCTAGTAGTAACAATCACAGCTACCACCGCTAGTAGTAACAATCACAGCTACCACCGCTAGTACTAACAATCACAGCTACCACCGCTAGTACTAACAATCACAGCTACCACCGCTAGTACCAACAATCACAGCTACCACCGCTAGTAGTAACAATCACAGCTACCACCGCTAGTACTAACAATCACAGCTATCACCGCTAGTACTAACAATCACAGCTACCACCACTAGTACTAACAATCACAGCTACCACCGCTAGTAGTAACAATCACAGCTATCACCGCTAGTAGTAACAATCACAGCTACCACCACTAGTACTAACAATCACAGCTACCACCGCTAGTACCAACAATCACAGCTACCACCACTAGTACTAACAATCACACCTACCACCGCTAGTAGTAACAATCACAGCTACCACCGCTAGTACCAACAATCACAGCTATCACCGCTAGTACTAACAATCACAGCTACCACCGCTAGTACTAACAATCACAGCTACCACCGCTAGTAGTAACAATCACAGCTACCACCGCTAGTAGTAACAATCACAGCTACCACCGCTAGTACTAACAATCACAGCTACCACCGCTAGTACTAACAATCACAGCTACCACCACTAGTACTAACAATCACAGCTACCACCAGTACTAACAATCACAGCTACCACCACTAGTACCAACAATCACAGCTACCACCGCTAGTAGTAACAATCACAGCTACCACCGCTAGTACTAACAATCACAGCTATCACCGCTAGTTACTAACAATCACAGCTACCACCACTAGTACTAACAATCACAGCTACCACCGCTAGTAGTAACAATCACAGCTATCACCGCTAGTAGTAACAATCACAGCTACCACCACTAGTACTAACAATCACAGCTACCACCGCTAGTACCAACAATCACAGCTACCACCACTAGTACTAACAATCACACCTACCACCGCTAGTAGTAACAATCACAGCTACCACCGCTAGTACCAACAATCACAGCTATCACCGCTAGTACTAATAATCACAGCTACCACCGCTAGTACTAACAATCACAGCTACCACCGCTAGTAGTAACAATCACAGCTACCACCGCTAGTAGTAACAATCACAGCTACCACCGCTAGTACTAACAATCACAGCTACCACCGCTAGTACTAACAATCACAGCTACCACTAGTACTAACAATCACAGCTACCACCGCTAGTACTAACAATCACAGCTACCACCGCTAGTACTAACAATCACAGCTACCACCGCTAGTACTAACAATCACAGCTACCACTAGTACTAACAATCACAGCTACCACCGCTAGTACTAACAATCACAGCTACCACCGCTAGTACTAACAATCACAGCTACCACCACTAGTACTAACAATCACAGCTACCACCACTAGTACTAACAATCACAGCTACCACCGCTAGTACTAACAATCACAGCTACCACCACTAGTACTAACAATCACAGCTACCACCAGTACTAACAATCACAGCTACCACCACTAGTACCAACAATCACAGCTACCACCGCTAGTACCAACAATCACAGCTACCACCGCTAGTAGTAACAATCACAGCTACCACCACTAGTACTAACAATCACAGCTACCACCACTAGTACTAACAATCACAGCTACCACCGCTAGTACCAACAATCACAGCTACCACCGCTAGTACTAACAATCACAGCTACCACCACTAGTACTAACAATCACACCTACCACCGCTAGTAGTAACAATCACAGCTACCACCGCTAGTACCAACAATCACAGCTATCACCGCTAGTACTGAATAATCACAGCTACCACCGCTAGTTACCAACAATCACAGCTACCACCGCTAGTACTAACAATCACACCTACCACCACTAGTACTAACAATCACAGCTACCACCGCTAGTAGTAACAATCACAGCTACCACCGCTAGTACTAATAATCACAGCTACCACCGCTAGTACTAACAATCACAGCTACCACCGCTAGTACTAACAATCACAGCTACCACCGCTAGTAGTAACAATCACAGCTACCACCGCTAGTACCAACAATCACAGCTACCACCGCTAGTACTAACAATCACACCTACCACCGCTAGTAGTAACAATCACAGCTACCACCGCTAGTACCAACAATCACAGCTATCACCGCTAGTACTAATAATCACAGCTACCACCGCTAGTACTAACAATCACAGCTACCACCGCTAGTAGTAACAATCACAGCTACCACCGCTAGTAGTAACAATCACAGCTACCACCGCTAGTACTAACAATCACAGCTACCACCACTAGTACTAACAATCACAGCTACCACCACTAGTACTAACAATCACAGCTACCACCGCTAGTACTAACAATCACAGCTACCACCGCTAGTACTAACAATCACAGCTACCACCACTAGTATCAACAATCACAGCTACCACTGCTAGTAGTAACAATCACAGCCACTACCACTAGTACTAATAATCACACCTACCACCAGTACTAACAATCACAGCTACCACCGCTAGTAGTAACAATCACAGCTACCACCGCTAGTAGTAACAATCACAGCCACTACCACTAGTACTAACAATCACACCTACCACTAGTACTAACAATCACACCTACCACTAGTACTAATAATCACACCTACCACCACTAGTACTAACAATCACAGCTACCACCGCTAGTAGTAACAATCACAGCTACCACCGCTAGTACTAATAATCACAGCTACCACCGCTAGTACTAACAATCACAGCTACCACCGCTAGTAGTAACAATCACAGCTACCACCGCTAGTACTAACAATCACAGCTACCACCGCTAGTACTAACAATCACAGCTACCACCACTAGTACTAACAATCACACCTACCACCGCTAGTAGTAACAATCACAGCTACCACCGCTAGTACCAACAATCACAGCTACCACCGCTAGTACTAACAATCACAGCTACCACCGCTAGTACTAACAATCACAGCTACCACCGCTAGTACCAACAATCACAGCTACCACCGCTAGTAGTAACAATCACAGCTACCACTGCTAGTACTAACAATCACAGCTACCACCACTAGTACTAACAATCACAGCTACCACCGCTAGTAGTAACAATCACAGCTACCACCGCTAGTAGTAACAATCACAGCTACCACCGCTAGTAGTAACAATCACAGCTACCACCGCTAGTACTAACAATCACAGCTACCACCGCTAGTACTAACAATCACAGCTACCACCGCTAGTACCAACAATCACAGCTACCACCGCTAGTAGTAACAATCACAGCTACCACCGCTAGTACTAACAATCACAGCTATCACCGCTAGTACTAACAATCACAGCTACCACCACTAGTACTAACAATCACAGCTACCACCGCTAGTAGTAACAATCACAGCTATCACCGCTAGTAGTAACAATCACAGCTACCACCACTAGTACTAACAATCACAGCTACCACCGCTAGTACCAACAATCACAGCTACCACCACTAGTACTAACAATCACACCTACCACCGCTAGTAGTAACAATCACAGCTACCACCGCTAGTACCAACAATCACAGCTATCACCGCTAGTACTAACAATCACAGCTACCACCGCTAGTACTAACAATCACAGCTACCACCGCTAGTAGTAACAATCACAGCTACCACCGCTAGTAGTAACAATCACAGCTACCACCGCTAGTACTAACAATCACAGCTACCACCGCTAGTACTAACAATCACAGCTACCACCACTAGTACTAACAATCACAGCTACCACCAGTACTAACAATCACAGCTACCACCACTAGTACCAACAATCACAGCTACCACCGCTAGTAGTAACAATCACAGCTACCACCGCTAGTACTAACAATCACAGCTATCACCGCTAGTACTAACAATCACAGCTACCACCACTAGTACTAACAATCACAGCTACCACCGCTAGTAGTAACAATCACAGCTATCACCGCTAGTAGTAACAATCACAGCTACCACCACTAGTACTAACAATCACAGCTACCACCGCTAGTACCAACAATCACAGCTACCACCACTAGTACTAACAATCACACCTACCACCGCTAGTAGTAACAATCACAGCTACCACCGCTAGTACCAACAATCACAGCTATCACCGCTAGTACTAATAATCACAGCTACCACCGCTAGTACTAACAATCACAGCTACCACCGCTAGTAGTAACAATCACAGCTACCACCGCTAGTAGTAACAATCACAGCTACCACCGCTAGTACTAACAATCACAGCTACCACCGCTAGTACTAACAATCACAGCTACCACTAGTACTAACAATCACAGCTACCACCGCTAGTACTAACAATCACAGCTACCACCGCTAGTACTAACAATCACAGCTACCACCGCTAGTACTAACAATCACAGCTACCACTAGTACTAACAATCACAGCTACCACCGCTAGTACTAACAATCACAGCTACCACCGCTAGTACTAACAATCACAGCTACCACCACTAGTACTAACAATCACAGCTACCACCACTAGTACTAACAATCACAGCTACCACCGCTAGTACTAACAATCACAGCTACCACCACTAGTACTAACAATCACAGCTACCACCAGTACTAACAATCACAGCTACCACCACTAGTACCAACAATCACAGCTACCACCGCTAGTACCAACAATCACAGCTACCACCGCTAGTAGTAACAATCACAGCTACCACCACTAGTACTAACAATCACAGCTACCACCACTAGTACTAACAATCACAGCTACCACCGCTAGTACCAACAATCACAGCTACCACCGCTAGTACTAACAATCACAGCTACCACCACTAGTACTAACAATCACACCTACCACCGCTAGTAGTAACAATCACAGCTACCACCGCTAGTACCAACAATCACAGCTATCACCGCTAGTACTAATAATCACAGCTACCACCGCTAGTACTAACAATCACAGCTACCACCGCTAGTAGTAACAATCACAGCTACCACCGCTAGTAGTAACAATCACAGCTACCACCGCTAGTACTAACAATCACAGCTACCACCGCTAGTACTAACAATCACAGCTACCACTAGTACTAACAATCACAGCTACCACCACTAGTACTAACAATCACAGCTACCACCGCTAGTACTAACAATCACAGCTACCACCACTAGTACTAACAATCACAGCTACCACCAGTACTAACAATCACAGCTACCACCACTAGTACCAACAATCACAGCTACCACCGCTAGTACCAACAATCACAGCTACCACCGCTAGTACTAACAATCACAGCTACCACCACTAGTACTAACAATCACAGCTACCACCGCTAGTACTAACAATCACAGCTACCACCGCTAGTACCAACAATCACAGCTACCACCGCTAGTACCAACAATCACAGCTACCACCGCTAGTACTAACAATCACACCTACCACCGCTAGTAGTAACAATCACAGCTACCACCGCTAGTACCAACAATCACAGCTACCACCGCTAGTACTAACAATCACAGCTACCACCGCTAGTATCAACAATCACAGCTACCACTGCTAGTAGTAACAATCACAGCCACTACCACTAGTACTAATAATCACACCTACCACCAGTACTAACAATCACAGCTACCACCGCTAGTAGTAACAATCACAGCTACCACCGCTAGTAGTAACAATCACAGCCACTACCACTAGTACTAACAATCACACCTACCACTAGTACTAACAATCACAGCTACCACCGCTAGTAGTAACAATCACAGCTACCACCGCTAGTACTAACAATCACAGCTACCACCACTAGTACTAACAATCACAGCTACCACCAGTACTAACAATCACAGCTACCACCACTAGTACCAACAATCACAGCTACCACCGCTAGTACCAACAATCACAGCTACCACCGCTAGTAGTAACAATCACAGCTACCACCACTAGTACTAACAATCACAGCTACCACCGCTAGTACTAACAATCACAGCTACCACCGCTAGTACCAACAATCACAGCTACCACCGCTAGTACCAACAATCACAGCTACCACCGCTAGTACTAACAATCACACCTACCACCGCTAGTAGTAACAATCACAGCTACCACCGCTAGTACCAACAATCACAGCTACCACCGCTAGTACTAACAATCACAGCTACCACCACTAGTATCAACAATCACAGCTACCACTGCTAGTAGTAACAATCACAGCCACTACCACTAGTACTAATAATCACACCTACCACCAGTACTAACAATCACAGCTACCACCGCTAGTAGTAACAATCACAGCTACCACCGCTAGTAGTAACAATCACAGCCACTACCACTAGTACTAACAATCACACCTACCACTAGTACTAACAATCACACCTACCACTAGTACTAATAATCACACCTACCACCACTAGTACTAACAATCACAGCTACCACCGCTAGTAGTAACAATCACAGCTACCACCGCTAGTACTAATAATCACAGCTACCACCGCTAGTACTAACAATCACAGCTACCACCGCTAGTAGTAACAATCACAGCTACCACCGCTAGTACTAACAATCACAGCTACCACCGCTAGTACTAACAATCACAGCTACCACCACTAGTACTAACAATCACACCTACCACCGCTAGTACTAACAATCACAGCTACCACCGCTAGTACTAACAATCACAGCTACCACCACTAGTATCAACAATCACAGCTAGCACTGCTAGTAGTAACAATCACAGCCACTACCACTAGTACTAATAATCACACCTACCACCAGTACTAACAATCACAGCTACCACCGCTAGTAGTAACAATCACAGCTACCACCGCTAGTAGTAACAATCACAGCCACTACCACTAGTACTAACAATCACACCTACCACTAGTACTAACAATCACACCTACCACTAGTACTAATAATCACACCTACCACCACTAGTACTAACAATCACAGCTACCACCGCTAGTAGTAACAATCACAGCTACCACCGCTAGTACTAATAATCACAGCTACCACCGCTAGTACTAACAATCACAGCTACCACCGCTAGTAGTAACAATCACAGCTACCACCGCTAGTACTAACAATCACAGCTACCACCGCTAGTACTAACAATCACAGCTACCACCAACACTAGTACTAACAATCACAGCTACCACCACTAGTACTAACAATCACAGCTACCACCGCTAGTAGTAACAATCACAGCTACCACCGCTAGTACTAACAATCACAGCTACCACCGCTAGTACCAACAATCACAGCTACCACTAGTACTAACAATCACAGCTACCACCGCTAGTATCAACAATAACAGCTACCACTAGTAGTAACAATCACAGCTACCACCACTAGTACTAACAATCACAGCTACCACCGCTAGTACTAACAATCACAGCTACCACCGCTAGTACCAACAATCACAGCTACCACCGCTAGTACTAACAATCACAGCTACCACCACTAGTACTAACAATCACAGCTACCACCGCTAGTATCAACAATAACAGCTACCACTAGTAGTAACAATCACAGCTACCACCGCTAGTACTAACAATCACAGCTACCACCGCTAGTATCAACAATAACAGCTACCACTAGTAGTAACAATCACAGCTACCACCGCTAGTACTAACAATCACAGCTACCACCGCTAGTACCAACAATCACAGCTACCACTAGTAGTAACAATCACAGCTACCACCGCTAGTAGTAACAATCACAGCTACCACCGCTAGTACTAACAATCACAGCTACCACCGCTAGTACTAACAATCACAGCTACCACCGCTAGTACTAACAATCACAGCTACCACCGCTAGTACTAGCAATCACAGCTACCACCACTAGTACTAACAATCACAGCTACCACCACTAGTATCAACAATCACAGCTACCACCGCTAGTACTAACAATCACAGCTACCACCACTAGTACTAACAATCACAGCTACCACCACTAGTACTAACAATCACAGCTACCACCACTAGTACTAACAATCACAGCTACCACCACTAGTATCAACAATCACAGCTACCACTGCTAGTAGTAACAATCACAGCCACTACCACTAGTACTAATAATCACACCTACCACCAGTACTAACAATCACAGCTACCCCCGCTAGTAGTAACAATCACAGCTACCACCGCTAGTAGTAACAATCACAGCCACTACCACTAGTACTAATAATCACACCTACCACTAGTACTAACAATCACACCTACCACTAGTACTAACAATCACACCTACCACTAGTACTAATAATCACACCTACCACCACTAGTACTAACAATCACAGCTACCACCGCTAGTAGTAACAATCACAGCTACCACCGCTAGTACTAATAATCACAGCTACCACCGCTAGTACTAACAATCACAGCTACCACCACTAGTATCAACAATCACAGCTACCACTGCTAGTAGTAACAATCACAGCCACTACCACTAGTACTAATAATCACACCTACCACTAGTACTAACAATCACACCTACCACTAGTACTAATAATCACACCTACCACCACTAGTACTAACAATCACAGCTACCACCGCTAGTAGTAACAATCACAGCTACCACCACTAGTACTAACAATCACAGCTACCACCACTAGTACTAACAATCACAGCTACCACCACTAGTATCAACAATCACAGCTACCACTGCTAGTAGTAACAATCACAGCCACTACCACTAGTAGTAACAATCACACCTACCACCAGTACTAACAATCACAGCTACCACCGCTAGTAGTAACAATCACAGCTACCACCGCTAGTAGTAACAATCACAGCCACTACCACTAGTACTAATAATCACACCTACCACTAGTACTAACAATCACACCTACCACTAGTACTAATAATCACACCTACCACCACTAGTACTAACAATCACAGCTACCACCGCTAGTAGTAACAATCACAGCTACCACCGCTAGTAGTAACAATCACAGCTACCACCGCTAGTACTAACAATCACAGCTACCACCGCTAGTACTAACAATCACAGCTACCACCGCTAGTAGTAACAATCACAGCTACCACCGCTAGTACTAACAATCACAGCTACCACCGCTAGTACTAACAATCACAGCTACCACCGCTAGTACTAACAATCACAGCTACCACCGCTAGTACTAACAATCACAGCTACCACCGCTAGTACTAACAATCACATCTACCACCGCTAGTACTAACAATCACAGCTACCACCGCTAGTACTAACAATCACAGCTACCACCGCTAGTACTAACAATCACAGCTACCACCGCTAGTATCAACAATCACAGCTACCACCGCTAGTATCAACAATCACAGCTACCACCGCTAGTACTAACAATCACAGCTACCACCGCTAGTACTAACAATCACAGCTACCACCGCTAGTACTAACAATCACAGCTACCACCGCTAGTACTAACAATCACAGCTACCACCGCTAGTACTAACAATCACAGCTACCACAGCTAGTACTAACAATCACAGCTACCACCGCTAGTACCAACAATCACAGCTACCACCACTAGTACTAAGAATCACACCTACCACTAGTACTAATAATCACACCTACCACCAGTACTAACAATCACAGCTACCACCGCTAGTAGTAACAATCACAGCTACCACCGCTAGTAGTAACAATCACAGCCACTACCACTAGTACTAATAATCACACCTACCACTAGTACTAACAATCACACCTACCACTAGTACTAATAATCACACCTACCATTACTAGTACTAACAATCACAGCTACCACCGCTAGTAGTAACAATCACAGCTACCACCGCTAGTAGTAACAATCACAGCTACCACCGCTAGTACTAATAATCACAGCTACCACCACTAGTACTAACAATCACAGCTACCACCGCTAGTAGTAACAATCACAGCTACCACCGCTAGTACTAACAATCACAGCTACCACCGCTAGTACCAACAATCACAGCTACCACTAGTACTAACAATCACAGCTACCACCGCTAGTATCAACAATAACAGCTACCACTAGTAGTAACAATCACAGCTACCACCACTAGTACTAACAATCACAGCTACCACCGCTAGTACTAACAATCACAGCTACCACCGCTAGTACCAACAATCACAGCTACCACCGCTAGTACTAACAATCACAGCTACCACCACTAGTACTAACAATCACAGCTACCACCGCTAGTATCAACAATAACAGCTACCACTAGTAGTAACAATCACAGCTACCACCGCTAGTACTAACAATCACAGCTACCACCGCTAGTATCAACAATAACAGCTACCACTAGTAGTAACAATCACAGCTACCACCGCTAGTACTAACAATCACAGCTACCACCGCTAGTACCAACAATCACAGCTACCACTAGTAGTAACAATCACAGCTACCACCGCTAGTAGTAACAATCACAGCTACCACCGCTAGTACTAACAATCACAGCTACCACCGCTAGTACTAACAATCACAGCTACCACCGCTAGTACTAACAATCACAGCTACCACCGCTAGTACTAACAATCACAGCTACCACCACTAGTACTAACAATCACAGCTACCACCACTAGTATCAACAATCACAGCTACCACCGCTAGTACTAACAATCACAGCTACCACCACTAGTACTAACAATCACAGCTACCACCACTAGTACTAACAATCACAGCTACCACCACTAGTACTAACAATCACAGCTACCACCACTAGTATCAACAATCACAGCTACCACTGCTAGTAGTAACAATCACAGCCACTACCACTAGTACTAATAATCACACCTACCACCAGTACTAACAATCACAGCTACCCCCGCTAGTAGTAACAATCACAGCTACCACCGCTAGTAGTAACAATCACAGCCACTACCACT
Organism: Mixophyes fleayi; assembly: GCF_038048845.1. Lineage (NCBI taxonomy): Eukaryota > Metazoa > Chordata > Amphibia > Anura > Limnodynastidae > Mixophyes > Mixophyes fleayi. The sequence continues at coordinate 224,251,821 of NC_134407.1, read as the reverse complement.
AGTACTAATAATCACACCTACCACTAGTACTAACAATCACACCTACCACTAGTACTAACAATCACACCTACCACTAGTACTAATAATCACACCTACCACCACTAGTACTAACAATCACAGCTACCACCGCTAGTAGTAACAATCACAGCTACCACCGCTAGTACTAATAATCACAGCTACCACCGCTAGTACTAACAATCACAGCTACCACCACTAGTATCAACAATCACAGCTACCACTGCTAGTAGTAACAATCACAGCCACTACCACTAGTACTAATAATCACACCTACCACTAGTACTAACAATCACACCTACCACTAGTACTAATAATCACACCTACCACCACTAGTACTAACAATCACAGCTACCACCGCTAGTAGTAACAATCACAGCTACCACCACTAGTACTAACAATCACAGCTACCACCACTAGTACTAACAATCACAGCTACCACCACTAGTATCAACAATCACAGCTACCACTGCTAGTAGTAACAATCACAGCCACTACCACTAGTAGTAACAATCACACCTACCACCAGTACTAACAATCACAGCTACCACCGCTAGTAGTAACAATCACAGCTACCACCGCTAGTAGTAACAATCACAGCCACTACCACTAGTACTAATAATCACACCTACCACTAGTACTAACAATCACACCTACCACTAGTACTAATAATCACACCTACCACCACTAGTACTAACAATCACAGCTACCACCGCTAGTAGTAACAATCACAGCTACCACCGCTAGTAGTAACAATCACAGCTACCACCGCTAGTACTAACAATCACAGCTACCACCGCTAGTACTAACAATCACAGCTACCACCGCTAGTACTAACAATCACAGCTACCACCGCTAGTACTAACAATCACAGCTACCACCGCTAGTACTAACAATCACAGCTACCACAGCTAGTACTAACAATCACAGCTACCACCGCTAGTACCAACAATCACAGCTACCACCACTAGTACTAAGAATCACACCTACCACTAGTACTAATAATCACACCTACCACCAGTACTAACAATCACAGCTACCACCGCTAGTAGTAACAATCACAGCTACCACCGCTAGTAGTAACAATCACAGCCACTACCACTAGTACTAATAATCACACCTACCACTAGTACTAACAATCACACCTACCACTAGTACTAATAATCACACCTACCACCACTAGTACTAACAATCACAGCTACCACCGCTAGTAGTAACAATCACAGCTACCACCGCTAGTAGTAACAATCACAGCTACCACCGCTAGTACTAATAATCACAGCTACCACCGCTAGTACTAACAATCACAGCTACCACCGCTAGTATCAACAATCACAGCTACCACCACTAGTACTAACAATCACAGCTACCACCGCTAGTACTAACAATCACAGCTACCACCACTAGTACTAACAATCACAGCTACCACCGCTAGTATCAACAATCACAGCTACCACCACTAGTACTAACAATCACAGCTACCACCGCTAGTACTAACAATCACAGCTACCACCGCTAGTATCAACAATCACAGCTACCACCACTAGTACTAACAATCACAGCTACCACCGCTAGTACTAACAATCACAGCTACCACCGCTAGTAGTAACAATCACAGCTACCACCGCTAGTACCAACAATCACAGCTACCACCGCTAGTACTAACAATCACAGCTACCACCGCTAGTAGTAACAATCACAGCTACCACCGCTAGTACTAACAATCACAGCTACCACCGCTAGTACTAACAATCACAGCTACCACCGCTAGGATCAACAATCACAGCTACCACCGCTAGTATCAACAATCACAGCTACCACCGCTAGTACTAACAATCACAGCTACCACCGCTAGTACTAACAATCACAGCTACCACCGCTAGTACTAACAATTAGCTACCACCGCTAGTACTAACAATCACAGCTACCACCGCTAGTAGTAACAATCACAGCTACCACCGCTAGTACTAACAATCACAGCTACCACCGCTAGTAGTAACAATCACAGCTACCACCACTAGTACTAACAATAACAGCTACCACCGCTAGTACTAACAATCACAGCTACCACCGCTAGTACTAACAATCACAGCTACCACCGCTAGTACTAACAATCACAGCTACCACCGCTAGTAGTAACAATCACAGCTACCACCGCTAGTACTAACAATCACAGCTACCACCGCTAGTAGTAACAATCACAGCTACCACCGCTAGTACCAACAATCACAGCTACCACCGCTAGTACTAACAATCACAGCTACCACCACTAGTACTAACAATCACAGCTACCACCGCTAGTACTAACAATCACAGCTACCACCACTAGTACCAACAATCACAGCTACCACCGCTAGTAGTAACAATCACAGCTACCACCGCTAGTACTAACAATCACAGCTACCACCGCTAGTAGTAACAATCACAGCTACCACCACTAGTACTAACAATAACAGCTACCACCGCTAGTACTAACAATCACAGCTACCACCGCTAGTAGTAACAATCACAGCTACCACCGCTAGTACCAACAATCACAGCTACCACCGCTAGTACTAACAATCACAGCTACCACCACTAGTACTAACAATCACAGCTACCACCGCTAGTACTAACAATCACAGCTACCACCACTAGTACCAACAATCACAGCTACCACCGCTAGTAGTAACAATCACAGCTACCACCGCTAGTAGTAACAATCACAACTACCACTGCTAGTAGTAACAATCACAGCTACCACCAGTACTAACAATCACAGCTACCACCGCTAGTACTAACAATCACAGCTACCACCGCTAGTACTAACAATCACAGCTACCACCGCTAGTACTAACAATCACAGCTACCACCACTAGTACCAACAATCACAGCTACCACCGCTAGTAGTAACAATCACAGCTACCACCGCTAGTAGTAACAATCACAGCTACCACCGCTAGTACCAACAATCACAGCTACCACCGCTAGTACTAACAATTACAGCTACCACCGCTAGTACTAACAATCACAGCTACCACCGCTAGTACTAACAATCACAGCTACCACCACTAGTACTAACAATAACAGCTACCACCGCTAGTACTAACAATCACAGCTACCACCGCTAGTACTAACAATCACAGCTACCACCACTAGTACTAACAATCACAGCTACCACCGCTAGTAGTAACAATCACAGCTACCACCGCTAGTACCAACAATCACAGCTACCACCACTAGTACTAACAATCACAGCTACCACCACTAGTACTAACAATCACAGCTACCACCGCTAGTAGTAACAATCACAGCTACCACCGCTAGTACTAACAATCACAGCTACCACCGCTAGTACTAACAATCACAGCTACCACCGCTAGTACTAACAATCACAGCTACCACCGCTAGTAGTAACAATCACAGCTACCACCGCTAGTACCAACAATCACAGCTACCACCGCTAGTACTAACAATCACAGCTACCACCGCTAGTACTAACAATCACAGCTACCACCGCTAGTACTAACAATCACAGCTACCACCGCTAGTACTAACAATCACAGCTACCACCGCTAGTACTAACAATCACAGCTACCACCACTAGTACTAACAATAACAGCTACCACCGCTAGTACTAACAATCACAGCTACCACCGCTAGTACTAACAATCACAGCTACCACCGCTAGTACTAACAATCACAGCTACCACCGCTAGTAGTAACAATCACAGCTACCACCGCTAGTACCAACAATCACAGCTACCACCACTAGTACTAACAATCACAGCTACCACCACTAGTACTAACAATCACAGCTACCACCGCTAGTAGTAACAATCACAGCTACCACCGCTAGTACTAACAATCACAGCTACCACCGCTAGTACTAACAATCACAGCTACCACCGCTAGTACTAACAATCACAGCTACCACCGCTAGTAGTAACAATCACAGCTACCACCACTAGTACTAACAATCACAGCTACCACCGCTAGTAGTAACAATCACAGCTACCACCACTAGTACTAACAATCACAGCTACCACCGCTAGTAGTAACAATCACAGCTACCACCGCTAGTACCAACAATCACAGCTACCACCACTAGTACTAACAATCACAGCTACCACCACTAGTACTAACAATCACAGCTACCACCGCTAGTACCAACAATCACAGCTACCACCGCTAGTAGTAACAATCACAGCTACCACCGCTAGTAGTAACAATCACAGCTACCACCGCTAGTAGTAACAATCACAGCTACCACCGCTAGTACCAACAATCACAGCTACCACCGCTAGTACTAACAATCACAGCTACCACCGCTAGTAGTAACAATCACAGCTACCACCGCTAGTACTAACAATCACAGCTACCACCGCTAGTACTAACAATCACAGCTACCACCGCTAGGATCAACAATCACAGCTACCACCGCTAGTATCAACAATCACAGCTACCACCGCTAGTACTAACAATCACAGCTACCACCGCTAGTACTAACAATCACAGCTACCACCGCTAGTACTAACAATCAGCTACCACCGCTAGTACTAACAATCACAGCTACCACCGCTAGTAGTAACAATCACAGCTACCACCGCTAGTACTAACAATCACAGCTACCACCGCTAGTAGTAACAATCACAGCTACCACCACTAGTACTAACAATAACAGCTACCACCGCTAGTACTAACAATCACAGCTACCACCGCTAGTACTAACAATCACAGCTACCACCGCTAGTACTAACAATCACAGCTACCACCACTAGTAGTAACAATCACAGCTACCACCGCTAGTACTAACAATCACAGCTACCACCGCTAGTAGTAACAATCACAGCTACCACCGCTAGTACCAACAATCACAGCTACCACCGCTAGTACTAACAATCACAGCTACCACCACTAGTACTAACAATCACAGCTACCACCGCTAGTACTAACAATCACAGCTACCACCGCTAGTACTAACAATCACAGCTACCACCGCTAGTACTAACAATCACAGCTACCACCACTAGTACTAACAATAACAGCTACCACCGCTAGTACTAACAATCACAGCTACCACCGCTAGTACTAACAATCACAGCTACCACCACTAGTACTAACAATCACAGCTACCACCGCTAGTAGTAACAATCACAGCTACCACCGCTAGTACCAACAATCACAGCTACCACCACTAGTACTAACAATCACAGCTACCACCACTAGTACTAACAATCACAGCTACCACCGCTAGTAGTAACAATCACAGCTACCACTGCTAGTACTAACAATCACAGCTACCACCGCTAGTACTAACAATCACAGCTACCACCGCTAGTACTAACAATCACAGCTACCACCGCTAGTAGTAACAATCACAGCTACCACCACTAGTACTAACAATCACAGCTACCACCGCTAGTAGTAACAATCACAGCTACCACCACTAGTACTAACAATCACAGCTACCACCGCTAGTAGTAACAATCACAGCTACCACCGCTAGTACCAACAATCACAGCTACCACCACTAGTACTAACAATCACAGCTACCACCACTAGTACTAACAATCACAGCTACCACCGCTAGTACCAACAATCACAGCTACCACCGCTAGTAGTAACAATCACAGCTACCACCGCTAGTAGTAACAATCACAGCTACCACCACTAGTACTAACAATCACAGCTACCACCGCTAGTAGTAACAATCACAGCTACCACCACTAGTACTAACAATCACAGCTACCACCGCTAGTAGTAACAATCACAGCTACCACAGCTAGTACTAACAATCACAGCTACCACCACTAGTACTAACAATAACAGCTACCACCGCTAGTACTAACAATCACAGCTACCACCGCTAGTACTAACAATCACAGCTACCACCGCTAGTAGTAACAATCACAGCTACCACTGCTAGTACTAACAATCACAGCTACCACCGCTAGTACTAACAATCACAGCTACCACTGCTAGTAGTAACAATCACAGCTACCACCGCTAGTACTAACAATCACAGCTACCACCGCTAGTAGTAACAATCACAGCTACCACCACTAGTACTAACAATCACAGCTACCACCGCTAGTAGTAACAATCACAGCTACCACCACTAGTACTAACAATCACAGCTACCACCGCTAGTAGTAACAATCACAGCTACCACCACTAGTACTAACAATCACAGCTACCACCGCTAGTAGTAACAATCACAGCTACCACCGCTAGTACCAACAATCACAGCTACCACCACTAGTACTAACAATCACAGCTACCACCACTAGTACTAACAATCACAGCTACCACCGCTAGTACCAACAATCACAGCTACCACCGCTAGTAGTAACAATCACAGCTACCACCGCTAGTAGTAACAATCACAGCTACCACCACTAGTACTAACAATCACAGCTACCACCGCTAGTACTAACAATCACAGCTACCACTGCTAGTAGTAACAATCACAGCTACCACCGCTAGTACTAACAATCACAGCTACCACCGCTAGTAGTAACAATCACAGCTACCACCACTAGTACTAACAATCACAGCTACCACCGCTAGTAGTAACAATCACAGCTACCACCACTAGTACTAACAATCACAGCTACCACCGCTAGTAGTAACAATCACAGCTACCACCACTAGTACTAACAATCACAGCTACCACCGCTAGTAGTAACAATCACAGCTACCACCGCTAGTACCAACAATCACAGCTACCACCACTAGTACTAACAATCACAGCTACCACCACTAGTACTAACAATCACAGCTACCACCGCTAGTACCAACAATCACAGCTACCACCGCTAGTAGTAACAATCACAGCTACCACCACTAGTACTAACAATCACAGCTACCACCACTAGTACTAACAATCACAGCTACCACCGCTAGTAGTAACAATCACAGCTACCACCGCTAGTACTAACAATCACAGCTACCACCACTAGTACTAACAATAACAGCTACCACCGCTAGTACTAACAATCACAGCTACCACCACTAGTACTAACAATCACAGCTACCACCGCTAGTAGTAACAATCACAGCTACCACCGCTAGTACTAACAATCACAGCTACCACCGCTAGTAGTAACAATCACAGCTACCACCGCTAGTACCAACAATCACAGCTACCACCGCTAGTACTAACAATCACAGCTACTACCGCTAGTAGTAACAATCACAGCTACCACCGCTAGTACCAACAATCACAGCTACCACCGCTAGTACTAACAATCACAGCTACCACCGCTAGTACTAACAATCACAGCTACCACCGCTAGTACTAACAATCACAGCTACCACCACTAGTACTAACAATCACAGCTACCACCGCTAGTACTAACAATCACAGCTACCACCGCTAGTAGTAACAATCACAGCTACCACCGCTAGTACCAACAATCACAGCTACCACTGCTAGTACTAACAATCACAGCTACCACCACTAGTACTAACAATCACAGCTACCACCGCTAGTACTAACAATCACAGCTACCACCGCTAGTAGTAACAATCACAGCTACCACCGCTAGTACTAACAATCACAGCTACCACCACTAGTACTAACAATCACAGCTACCACCACTAGTACTAACAATCACAGCTACCACCGCTAGTACTAACAATCACAGCTACCACCGCTAGTAGTAACAATCACAGCTACCACCGCTAGTAGTAACAATCACAGCTACCACTGCTAGTACTAACAATCACAGCTACCACTGCTAGTACTAACAATCACAGCTACCACCGCTAGTACCAACAATCACAGCTACCACCGCTAGTACTAACAATCACAGCTACCACCGCTAGTACTAACAATCACAGCTACCACCGCTAGTACTAACAATCACAGCTACCACCACTAGTACTAACAATCACAGCTACCACCGCTAGTACTAACAATCACAGCTACCACCACCAGTACTAACAATCACAGCTACCACCGCTAGTACTAACAATCACAGCTACCACCGCTAGTAGTAACAATCACAGCTACCACCACTAGTACTAACAATCACAGCTACCACCACTAGTACTAACAATCACAGCTACCACCGCTAGTAGTAACAATCACAGCCACTACCACTAGTACTAATAATCACACCTACCACTAGTACTAATAATCACAGCTACCACCACTAGTACTAATAATAACACCTACTACCACTAGTAATACCACTTTTTAACAAAGTAGTAGGTGTAATGTTCTGTGTTTAATTAAGCAAGGAGAATTCTCCAAAACAGAATTTATTTTTAAAATGTATAATCTTTCAATATACTGTTCCTTATACTGTGTATCCACTTGTGGACAACCTCCCCTCTATTAGATTGGCCCCATATAGTAAACATGGGGAATCCCTCCTCCAACACTGACAACTTTACTTACAGCCAGGAGCCTTAAGGCAATGCCTATGTGCATGCAGCCGCTGCAGCTCCCAGTGCAGGACGGCTTAATCTATCCACTCAGTATAAGTGCTGTATATATAAGTTACACTGTCCTTCCAGACTGAGTCAGGGCAAGGGCTTGTTGGAAACTGGGCACCTGTAAGAGTCCTTGCACTTGCCTATGGAAGCAATTTCAAGCATGCTCTATTCAAGATTAAATACCTACAAGTAGGGTGTGCTGTTGTATCATAGTTCAGATGCTAAGTGATATAGTCTTTGCTGGCTGATAAATACATCGTTGTCCAAAATACATGTTATACATGTAATTAGAAGCTGTCTGGTGCATTAGCCCCCATACATGGAACACTTATATTAAGGAATGGCTGAGTATGCATGGATATATTTGGTATATTCCTATAGATTGTAAGCTTTCGAGCAGGGTTCTCTTACCTCTCTGTCTGTATGTATTACCCAGTATTGTCTTATTAATGTTTGTTCCCAATTGTAAAGCGCTACGGAATTTGCTGGCGCTATATAAATAAATGTTAATGATGATGATGATACTCAATACATTTCATTGGGTGCTCTAGTGTGGGATTGGTGGTGGCATTGCTGTAGTATGTGTCTGTGAGGGTGTTACTGTAGTAGGTATGTGTGTGTAGGAGGGGTGGGTGGTATTGTTGGAATGTGGGGAGTATTGCCGATTGCTGTAGTGTGTGTGAATGTGGTACTGATTGTGGTGTGTGGAAAGTATGTATTGATGTATTGGGGTTACTAATAATGTAATGTGGGGGTATTGCTGATTGCTGTAGTGTGTGTGAATGTAGTATTGATGTAATGTTGCGGCGGTCATTGGGAGAAATAAACCTATTGATTTAATGTTGGAGTGGCTGGGGGGAGTCAAATGCTCAGCTTTTCAAGAGGTGAAAAGTATCTATCCCTTTTCCAAACAGGGCCCCAACATTCCAGAATCCAGTAAGGCAGCAGATGAGCTTAAGACATCAGCAGATAGCGATAGTTGCAAGAACAGGTAGGAGAGACTGCCTGTGAACTGTTTCAATTGTAGTGGGTCTGTTTCGCACACTCGGGACTTTGTCCCGACTATAGGGAGAGATGTCCCTCTACCTTCCTAACAATGGTGAGTGCAGCGTTGTCAGTGTGTTTGGAGAGAAAGTGGTTGAAGGATAGCGTAACACTGTCTAAAGCGGTAACTACACCCATTGTGTGCTGGTTACTTCTACATCCGGGTGCATGGTGGCACCAACAACGGTGGTCCACATCCTGTTGACTTGACCCCATTTACTGATCATTTGCTACACCTACCACATGAGGCCACTTTCATAATATTTTCCAGGACCACTCTAAATACCCAATCCGCCTCTCATCATGGTTAATGGTGGGTCTCATCCCATTGCTCAGTGGTGGAACCACAATGGTGTTGTACAATGTACTGATTTATTACAAACATTAATATGTGAGGAGGAGACTGATCAGAATGTAATGATGTGAGGAGGAGAGCAGGAGTCTAATAGGGGCTGATGGCTCCTGATGTATGAGAATCACCAGAGTGTGGGGAGGAGACTGGTCAGATCTCTGGGCTGGTAACACAATGATATGATGTGAGGAGGAGAGCAGGAGACTAATAGGGGCTGATGGCTCCTGATGTATGAGAATCACCAGAGTGTGGGGAGGAGACTGGTCAGATCTCTGGGCTGGTAGCACAATGATATGATGTGAGGAGGAGAGCAGGAGTCTAATAGGAGCTGATGGCTCCTGATGTATGAGAATCACCAGAGAGTGTGGGGAGGAGACTGGTCAGATCTCTGGGCCGGTAGCACAATGATATGATGTGAGGAGGAGAGCAGGAGTCTAATAGGGGCTGATGGCTCCTGATGTATGAGAATCACCAAAGTGTGGGGAGGAGACTGGTCAGATCTCTGGGCTGGTAGCACAATGATATGATGTGAGGAGGAGAGCAGGAGTCTAATAGGGACTGATGGCTCCTGATGTATGAGAATCACCAGAGAGTGTGGGGAGGAGACTGGTCAGATCTCTGGGCTGGTAGCACAATGATATGGTGTGAGGAGGAGAGCAGGAGTCTAATAGGTGCTGATGGCTCCTGATGTATGAGAATCACCAGAGTGTGTGGGGAGGAGACTGGTCAGATCTCTGGGCTGGTAGCACAATGATATGATGTGAGGAGGAGAGCAGGAGTCTAATAGGGGCTGATGCCTCCTGATGTATGAGAATCACCAGAGTGTGTGAGGAGGAGACTGGTCAGATCTCTGGGCTGGTAGCACAATGATATTATGTGAGGAGGAGAGCAGGAGTCTAATAGGGGCTGATGGCTCCTGATGTATGAGAATCACCAGAGAGTGTGGGGAGGAGACTGGTCAGATCTCTGGGCCGGTAGCACAATGATATGATGTGAGGAGGAGAGCAGGAGTCTAATAGGGACTGATGGCTCCTGATGTATGAGAATCACCAGAGAGTGTGGGGAGGAGACTGGTCAGATCTCTGGGCTGGTAACACAATGATATGATGTGAGGAGGAGAGCAGGAGTCTAATAGGGGCTGATGGCTCCTGATGTATGAGAATCACCAGAGAGTGTGGGGAGGAGACTGGTCAGATCTCTGAGCTGGTAACACAATGATATGATGTGAGGAGGAGAGCAGGAGACTAATAGGGGCTGATGGCTCCTGATGTATGAGAATCACCAGAGAGTGTGAGGAGGAGACTGGTCAGATCTCTGAGCTGGTAGCACAATGATATTATGTGAGGAGGAGAGCAGGAGTCTAATAGGGGCTGATGGCTCCTGATGTATGAGAATCACCAGAGAGTGTGGGGAGGAGACTGGTCAGATCTCTGGGCCGGTAGCACAATGATATGATGTGAGGAGGAGAGCAGGAGTCTAATAGGGACTGATGGCTCCTGATGTATGAGAATCACCAGAGAGTGTGGGGAGGAGACTGGTCAGATCTCTGGGCTGGTAACACAATGATATGATGTGAGGAGGAGAGCAGGAGTCTAATAGGGGCTGATGGCTCCTGATGTATGAGAATCACCAAAGTGTGGGGAGGAGACTGGTCAGATCTCTGGGCTGGTAGCACAATGATATGATGTGAGGAGGAGAGCAGGAGTCTAATAGGGACTGATGGCTCCTGATGTATGAGAATCACCAGAGAGTGTGGGGAGGAGACTGGTCAGATCTCTGGGCTGGTAGCACAATGATATGATGTGAGGAGGAGAGCAGGAGTCTAATAGGGGCTGATGGCTCCTGATGTATGAGAATCACCAGAGAGTGTGGGGAGGAGACTGGTCAGATCTCTGGGCTGGTAACACAATGATATGATGTGAGGAGGAGAGCAGGAGTCTAATAGGGGCTGATGGCTCCTGATGTATGAGAATCACCAGAGAGTGTGAGGAGGAGACTGGTCAGATCTCTGAGCTGGTAGCACAATGATATGATGTGAGGAGGAGAGCAGGAGTCTAATAGGGGCTGATGGCTCCTGATGTATGAGAATCACCAGAGAGTGTGAGGAGGAGACTGGTCAGATCTCTGAGCTGGTAGCACAATGATATGATGTGAGGAGGAGAGCAGGAGTCTAATAGGGGCTGATGGCTCCTGATGTATGAGAATCACCAGAGAGTGTGAGGAGGAGACTGGTCAGATCTCTGAGCTGGTAGCACAATGATATGATGTGAGGAGGAGAGCAGGAGTCTAATAGGGGCTGATGGCTCCTGATGTATGAGAATCACCAGAGAGTGTGAGGAGGAGACTGGTCAGATCTCTGGGCTGGTAGCACAATGATATGATGTGAGGAGGAGAGCAGGAGTCTAATAGGGGCTGATGGCTCCTGATGTATGAGTATCACCCGAGAGTGTGAGGAGGAGACTGGTCAGATCTCTGGGCTGGTAGCACAATGATATGATGTGAGGAGGAGAGCAGGAGTCTAATAGGGGCTGATGGCTCCTGATGTATGAGAATCACCAGAGAGTGTGAGGAGGAGACTGGTCAGATCTCTGGGCTGGTAGCACAATGATATGATGTGAGGAGGAGAGCAGGAGTCTAATAGGGGCTGATGGCTCCTGATGTATGAGAATCACCAGAGAGTGTGGGGAGGAGACTGGTCAGATCTCTGGGCTGGTAGGACAATGATATGATGTGAGGAGGAGAGCAGGGGGTAAATTTATCAAGCTGCGAGTTTGAAAAAGTGCAGTTGTTGCCTATAGTAACCAATCAGATTCTAGTTATCATTTATTTAGCACAATCGACAAATTAACAGTTAGAAACTGATTGGTTGCTATAGGCGACATCTCCACTTTTTCAAACCTGCAGCTTGGTAAATTTACCCCTAAGAGTCTAATAGGGGCTGATGGTTTCTGACCGCCCGCTGGGTAGATAATTTGTCCTCATTAGTTTGTACTGACAGAGGAAGGTGTAGAATAAGAGATTGTTGTAGTGACTGAACAAGGAGAATGTGACTCTTTTCTGTAATAAGTGTTTATTACTCACCTGTGCTGATATCTGTAGGGATTTCCTCCTCCTTACACTGCTGATCACCCCTCACATACGTCTTTTCTTCTCCCTCTGTATCTTCTACTTTAATATCAGTCAGATATTCACCCTGATGTTGGATTTCATTGAGATTAAACAGAAGAAAGTAAAGGTATAAGACATAGGCAGTGGCTATACAGACTGTATATTTCAAAAGTTAGTTTAGTATTCGCTGACCCTAAATTCAAATTTACCTGATACATTTGTGGGACACTGTGATTTTCCTCTATACAAGCTTTGGGACATCTCTCTGGGGTATTTCTGTTACTGGATCCATCTGTAGGAGACACATAATGACTGAGTGCATTGTTTGTAGGTGATAACCAGATAATGTGTATATAGATGGCCCTAAAAACTGCTCTCTCCTTTACAATAAATTAAAGTTTCTCTTACCCAGTGATGTGAGGGGCTGGTGATTCTCCATCATCACGTCCTTGTACAGACCCTTGTGTCCTCCTATATATACTCCCCCTCCTGCATGGAGAAATAGACAGTGACATCATCCACCTTATAGGAACCTGACACACACAATGGTCATCACCCAGACACATCCCCTGGTGTTACTGTATAATGTCCCATTCCCAGCAGTCACCTCTCCAGTCAGCAGCTGAATGATCTTGTTGGTCAGTTCCAGGATCTTCTGGTCATTGTCTCTCTCATGTATCAGTGAGTGAGGTGGAGGCACCGTGATGGGGCTCTGGGTCCTGCTCAATCCTCCTGACACACAGGGATGGCTGCTGGGTGTCTGACACTAACCGGAGGTCTTCTTCACCACTGTGTAATTCTGTGTATTGAGGGAGACAACAATTAAAAGCAAAATTAAACTCTACCTATATGGAGTTGTTTTTTTTGTGTATAATATACAAGAAGGATCTATCTTACAAATACCACCTCTCTCCTAACAGTCTCCTATATACAAGTGAGAGGAGAGGATCACAGGAAGAATAAACTTTATAAAGGAGGATCTAAGGTCACCACAAAACGTTGTGTATAGTGTGGGCACAGAGCTGTGCACATGGGGGCTATGGTGAGGAAATACAGAGAAGAATAAAAGAGAATATCAACTATATATTTTATTAAGACAGATTTAGAATATCAGTGTATACATTTTAAAGATGCCCCCCATGTACAAGAAAATAAACAGTGTAACACCTACAATTATTATTATTATTATTAATTTTTATTTATAAGGCGCCACTAGGTATCCGTGGCGCCGTACAGGGACATACAGAGACGCGATACAGGGTGAGACAGCACGGTACAGTTAACAAAAAGCACAGTAACTCAGAAGCTCAAAGTACAGCTAGATGAAAGGTGAGAGCCCCCTGCGGTGAAGCTAGAGGGGCAGGAGGACCCCACGGAAGAGACAAGGAGCTGGAGAGCAGAGTTAAGGTGGTGGAGAACAGGAGGAGAGGAGGCCCTGCTCAAAGGAGCGTACAATCTAAGGGGAGGGTAGGACGGACAGAGACACAAGGGTGGGAGGAGGAAAGGGGGAGAACGGAGAGAGGGAGAGGGGGGAGAGGAGAATTAAGAGGAGGGAGGCAGGAGGAGGGCAGGATAGGGACGGCGGTAGGTGGGAGGCTGGAAGGAGGTCGGTTAGGTGGGGGACTGGAAGGCTTTGAGGAAGAGGTGGGTTTTTAAGGCCCGTTTGAAGCTGGACAAGTTGGGGGATGTTCTGATGGAGCGGGGGAGCTGGTTCCAGTGAAGGGGGGCAGCGCGGGAGAAGTCTTGGATGCGAGCATGGGAGGAGGTGACCAGGGGGGAGGTGAGGCGACGGTCATTAGCCGAACGCAGAGGGCGGGATGGAGCGTGGATGGAAATAAGGTTGGAGATGTAGGGAGCAGTGGAGTTGGAGAGAGCCTTGAAGGTAAGTGTAAGGAGCTTGAACACTATTCTGTAGGGGAAGGGGAGCCAGTGAAGGGATTGGTATAGGGGGGAGACAGAAGAGGAGCGGCGAGAAAGGAAAATGAGCCGAGCGGCTGCATTCAGTACAGAGCGAAGGGGAGCGAGATGAGAGCGGGGGAGGCCGGTAAGGAGGAGGTTGCAGTAGTCCAAGCGGGAGATGATAAGAGCGTGGACAAGAGCCTTAGTGGCATCTTGGGAGAGGAAGGGCCGAAAGCGTGCGATATTCCGCAGCTGGAAGCGGCAGGATTTGGCGAGAGAGAGAATGTGAGGAGCAAAGGAGAGAGAGGAGTCAAGGATGACACCGAGGCAGCGAAGTTGAGGAACAGGGGAAATAGAGGAGTTGAGGACAGAGATAGAAAGATCGGAAGGGGAGGGGGAATGAGCAGGAGGAAAAACAATAAGTTCGGTTTTAGCGAGATTAAGTTTAAGGAATCTGGAGGACATCCAGGAGGAGATGGCAGAGAGGCAGGCAGACACCCTGGAGAGGAGGGAGGAAGAGAGATCGGGAGAGGAAAGGTAGAGTTGGGTGTCATCGGCATAAAGGTGGTACTGGAGACCAAAAGAGCTGATGAGTTTCCCCAGGGAAGAGGTGTAAAGAGAGAAGAGTAGGGGTCCGAGAACAGAGCCTTGGGGGACCCCTACTGGAAGGGAAGAGGGGGGGGAGAGGGATCCAGAGGTGGAGACAGAGAAGGAACGGTCAGCAAGGTAGGAGGTGAACCATGACAGGACCATGACAGGACTACAAAACAATATTCCTGTACATTTTATAAATAAACATAAAACGATGCTTTAAAAATTGTAATAAAATTGTTTCTATAGAGGATCTCACAGATCTGAGCGAGCGACAGACAGACAGAGACAAAGGACCAACCCACCGGCACAATGCAATTTGCACCACACACCTTGAGCTTCATTACCAATGCTCCATCTGTACTATAATAACAGGACACCAGAGCCTGCTCCATCTGTACTATAATAACAGGACACCAGAGACTGCCCCACCTGTACTATAACAGGACACTAGAGCCTGCTCCATCTGTACTATAACAACAGGACACCAGAGTCTACTCCATCTGTACTATAACAACAGGACAGCAGAGTCTGCTCCATCTGTACTATAACAGGACACCAGAGTCTGCTCCACCTGTACTATAATAACGGGACACCAAAGTCTGCTCCACCTGTACTATAATAACAGGACACCAGAGTCTGCTCCACCTGTACTATAATAACAGGACACCAGAGACTGCCCCACCTGTACTATAACAGGACACCAGAGCCTGCTCCACCTGTACTATAATAACAGGACACCAGAGTCTACTCCACCTGTACTATAATAACAGGACACCAGAGCCTGCTCCACCTGTACTATAATAACAGGACACCAGCGACTGCTCCACCTGTACTATAATAACAGGACACCAGAGTCTACTCCATCTGTACTATAACAACAGGACACCAGAGACTGCCCCACCTGTACTATAATAACAGGACACCAGAGCCTGCTCCACCTGTACTATAATACCAGGACACCAGAGCCTGCTCCACCTGTGCTATAATAACAGGACACCAGAGACTGCCCCACCTGTACTATAATAACAGGACACCAGAGTCTGCCCCACCTGTACTATAATACCAGGACACCAGAGCCTGCTCCACCTGTACTATAATACCAGGACACCAGAGCCTGCTCCACCTGTGCTATAATAACAGGACACCAGAGACTGCCCCACCTGTACTATAATAACAGGACACCAGAGTCTGCCCCACCTGTACTATAATACCAGGACACCAGAGCCTGCTCCACCTGTGCTATAATAACAGGACACCAGAGACTGCCCCACCTGTACTATAATAACAGGACACCAGAGTCTGCCCCACCTGTACTATAATAACAGGACACCAGAGTCTACTCCATCTGTACTATAACAACAGGACACCAGAGTCTGCTCCATCTGTACTATAACAGGACACCAGAACCTGCTCCACCTGTACTATAATAACAGGACACCAGAGTCTGCCCCACCTGTACTATAATACCAGGACACCGGAGCCTGCTCCACCTGTGCTATAATAACAGGAAAACCAGAGACTGCCCCACCTGTACTATAACAGGACACCAGAGTCTGCCCCACCTGTACTATAATAACAGGACACCAGAGACTGCCCCACCTGTACTATAATAACAGGACACCAGAGCCTGCTCCACCTGTACTATAATAACAGGACACCAGAGACTGCCCCACCTGTACTATAATAACAGGACACCAGAGACTGCTCCACCTGTAATATATTAATAGGACACCAGAGTCTGCTCCATCTGTACTATAACAGGACACCAGAGCCTGCTCCACCTGTACTATAATAACAGGACACCAGAGCCTGCTCCACCTGTACTATAATACCAGGACACCAGAGCCTGCTCCACCTGTGCTATAATAACAGGACACCAGAGACTGCCCCACCTGTACTATAACAGGACACCAGAGACTGCCCCACCTGTACTATAATAACAGGACACCAGAGCCTGCTCCACCTGTACTATAATAACAGGACACCAGAGTCTGCTCCATCTGTACTATAATAACAGGACACCAGAGCCTGCTCCACCTGTGCTATAATAACAGGCCACCAGAGTCTGCTCCATCTGTACTATAATAACAGGACACCAGAGCCTGCTCCACCTGTGCTATAATAACAGGCCACCAGAGTCTGCTCCATCTGTACTATAATACCAGGACACCAGAGACTGCTCCACCTGTACTATAATAACAGGACACCAGAGACTGCTCCACCTGTGCTATAATACCAGGACACCAGAGCCTGCTCCACCTGTGCTATAATAACAGGACACCAGAGCCTGCTCCACCTGTACTATAATAACAGGACACCAGAGACTGCTCCACCTGTACTATAATAACAGGATACCAGAGTCTGCTCCACCTGTACTATAATAACAGGACACCAGAGACTGCTCCACCTGTACTATAATACCAGGACACCAGAGCCTGCTCCACCTGTGCTATAATAACAGGACACCAGAGACTGCTCCACCTGTACTATAATAACAGGACACCAGCGACTGCTCCACCTGTACTATAATAACAGGACACCAGAGCCTGCTCCACCTGTACTATAATAACAGGACACCAGAGCCTGCTCCACCTGTACTATAATAACAGGACACCAGAGCCTGCTCCACCTGTACTATAATAACAGGACACCAGAGACTGCTCCACCTGTACTATAATAACAGGACACCAGAGTCTGCTCCACCTGTACTATAATAACAGGACACCAGAGACTGCTCCACCTGTACTATAATACCAGGACACCAGAGCCTGCTCCACCTGTGCTATAATAACAGGACACCAGAGACTGCTCCACCTGTACTATAATAACAGGACACCAGAGCCTGCTCCACCTGTACTATAATAACAGGACACCAGAGTCTGATCCACCTGTACTATGATAACAGGACACCAGAGGCTGCTCCACCTGTACTATAATAACAGGACACCAGCGACTGCTCCACCTGTACTATAATAACAGGACACCAGAGCCTGCTCCACCTGTACTATAATAACAGGACACTAGAGCCTGCTCCACATGTACTATAATAACAGGACACCAGCGACTGCTCCACCTGTGCTATAATAACAGGACACCAGAGACTGCTCCACCTGTACTATAATAACAGGACACCAGCGACTGCTCCACCTGTGCTATAATAACAGGACACCAGAGACTGCTCCACATGTACTATAATAACAGGACACCAGAGCCTGCTCCACCTGTACTATAATAACAGGACACCAGAGACTGCTCCACATGTACTATAATAACAGGACACCAGAGCCTGCTCCACCTGTACTATAATAACAGGACACCAGAGTCTGATCCACCTGTACTATGATAACAGGACACCAGAGACTGCTCCACATGTACTATAATAACAGGACACCAGAGCCTGCTCCACCTGTACTATAATAACAGGACACCAGAGCCTGCTCAACCTGTACTATAATAACAGGACACCAGAGCCTGCTCCACCTGTACTATAATAACAGGGCACCAGAGCCTGCTCCACCTGTACTATAATAACAGGACACCAGAGCCTGCTCCACCTGTACTATAATAACAGGACACCAGAGCCTGCTCCACCTGTACTATAATAACAGGACACCAGAGACTGCTCCACCTGTACTATAATAACAGGACACCAGAGTCTGCTCCACCTGTACTATAATAACAGGACACCAGAGACTGCTCCACCTGTACTATAATACCAGGACACCAGAGCCTGCTCCACCTGTGCTATAATAACAGGACACCAGAGACTGCTCCACCTGTACTATAATAACAGGACACCAGAGCCTGCTCCACCTGTACTATAATAACAGGACACCAGAGTCTGATCCACCTGTACTATGATAACAGGACACCAGAGGCTGCTCCACCTGTACTATAATAACAGGACACCAGCGACTGCTCCACCTGTACTATAATAACAGGACACCAGAGCCTGCTCCACCTGTACTATAATAACAGGACACTAGAGCCTGCTCCACATGTACTATAATAACAGGACACCAGCGACTGCTCCACCTGTGCTATAATAACAGGACACCAGAGACTGCTCCACCTGTACTATAATAACAGGACACCAGCGACTGCTCCACCTGTGCTATAATAACAGGACACCAGAGACTGCTCCACATGTACTATAATAACAGGACACCAGAGCCTGCTCCACCTGTACTATAATAACAGGACACCAGAGACTGCTCCACATGTACTATAATAACAGGACACCAGAGCCTGCTCCACCTGTACTATAATAACAGGACACCAGAGTCTGATCCACCTGTACTATGATAACAGGACACCAGAGACTGCTCCACATGTACTATAATAACAGGACACCAGAGCCTGCTCCACCTGTACTATAATAACAGGACACCAGAGCCTGCTCAACCTGTACTATAATAACAGGACACCAGAGCCTGCTCCACCTGTACTATAATAACAGGGCACCAGAGCCTGCTCCACCTGTACTATAATAACAGGACACCATAGTCTGCTCCACCTGTACTATAATAACAGGACACCAGAGACTGCTCCACATGTACTATAATAACAGGACACCAGCGACTGCTCCACCTGTACTATAATAACAGGACACCAGAGACTGCTCCACATGTACTATAATAACAGGACACCAGAGCCTGCTCCACCTGTACTATAATAACAGGACACCAGAGTCTGATCCACCTGTACTATGATAACAGGACACCAGAGACTGCTCCACATGTACTATAATAACAGGACACCAGAGCCTGCTCCACCTGTACTATAATAACAGGACACCAGAGTCTGATCCACCTGTACTATGATAACAGGACACCAGAGACTGCTCCACCTGTACTATAATAACAGGACACCAGAGACTGCTCCACCTGTACTATAATAACAGGACACCAGAGACTGCTCCACCTGTACTATAATAACAGGACACCAAAGACTGCTCCACATGTACTATAATAACAGGACACCAGAGCCTGCTCCACCTGTACTATAATAACAGGACACCAGAGACTGCTCCACCTGTACTATAATAACAGGACACCAGAGTCTGATCCACCTGTACTATGATAACAGGACACCAGAGACTGCTCCACATGTACTATAATAACAGGACACCAGAGACTGCTCCACCTGTGCTATAATAACAGGACACCAGAGCCTGCTCGACAGGTATAATAATAATAATAATCAGACACTAGAGCCTGCTCCACAGGTATAATAATAATAATAATCAGACACTAGGGACTGCTGTCAACGCATTATAATAATAATAACATTACCTAGTGCTAGGAACCACAATGTCTCCTCCTGCTTCCTTCTACTCAGCGGTCACCCGGAAGTTGTTCTGGTAGAAAATCAATGCCCAGCACACAGGTGGAACGCACTTACCGGAAGTCTGATGGACCGCACACACCGGAAGTCGGGTGGACCGCATACACCGGAAGTCGGGTGGACCGCACACACCGGAAGTCGGGTGGACCGCACAGACCGGAAGCTCATTACTTACAAAAAACATATCTCGTGTATTATGCAGCGTGTCTGTCTCCCTGGTATGCACACGTGCGAGGGGTCCTCATTCAGGAGAAAGGAAGATTTCCACAGATTACATTCACACCAGCTGATTATCTTGTCAGTGGGAGATAAAATTTGTTCCAGGAGAAATAATAAGAAATGCAATAGAAGACATTATATCTCCTCTGTGTAAGTGATCATCATGTTTACATGCAGAGTTGTTGTTTTTTTACCTGGGAGCTGATATTACCCATCACTTTTCACCTATGGGTGTGTACATGCATATATCACCGGGATTAATTAAGCAGCTCATCTGGTATGATGTCATTGTATTGATTTCTGTGTTTCTGTTATTCTTGCTATTCCCATCACTGTAATCTAGGCTGCTTACCTATTATTATAACACACTTAAATCGCAATACTTATGTATATGACTGTACGGTGCCTTACACAGCATGTTATAACTTGTACATTCACAAATACTTTCACAATCAGCATTACGTATATATATATATATTAGAGATGAGCGCACTCGGATTTTGTGAATCCGAGCCCACCCGAACCTTTCCGATCCGAGTCGGATCCGAGACAGATCCGGGTATTGGCGCCAAATGAAAACTTGAAACCGAGGCTCGGCGTCATAATCCCGCTGTCGGATCTCGCGATACTCGGATCCTATAAATTCCCCGCTAGTCGCCGCCATCTTCACTCGGGCATTGATCAGGGTAGAGGGAGGGTGTGTTAGGTGGTCCTCTGTCCTGGTAGATCTCGTGCTGTTCAGTTCAGTGCTGTGCTGTGCTCAGTCCAGTGGTGCTGTGTCCTGTGCTCTGTGCTTCTAAGGGCATAGTTATTTCCCCATTATTCCCAAGTGTTTTAAAAAATAAAAAAAAGTTTAATTATTTTTTTGTATTTTTTTTTTTAAATTAAAAAACAAATTAATTAATTACAACTAAATTTGCAAAACCAATCCTGCAGTATAAGCCCATTGGTACTGCAATATTACCAAGTTCACACATTCAGCAGTAAAAGTCCAGTGGTGCTGTGTGCTGTGCTCTGTGCTTCTAAGGGCATAGTTATTTACCCATTATTCCCAAGTTTTTAAAAAATAAAAAAAAAGTTATAAAAACACACTAAAAAAAATAATAAAAAAAAAAAATAATTATAACTAAATTTGCAAAACCAATCCAGCAGTATAAGTCCATTGGTACTGTCTGCAATATTACCAAGTTCACACATTCTGCAGTATCTTGTGCTACATATAATGGAGACCAAAAATTTGGAGGATAAAGTAGGGAAAGATCCAGACCCACTTCCTCCTAATGCTGAAGCTGCTGCCACTAGTCATGACATAGACGATAAAATGCCATCAACGTCGTCTTCCAAGCCCGATGCCCAATCTCCTAGTACAGGGCATGTAAAATCCAAAAAGCCCAAGTTAAGTAAAAGTAGCAAAAAGAGAAACTTAAAATCATCTGCGGAGAAAGTTTCCAATATGCCATTTACGACACGGAGTGGCAAGGAGCGGCTTAGGCCCTGGCCCGTGTTCATGACTAGTGGTTCAGCTTCACCCACGGATCTTAGCCCTCTTCCTCCTCCCCCCACCTACAAAAAATTGAAGAGAGTTATGCTGTCAGCAACAAAACAGCAAACAACTCGGCCTTCTAAAGAGAAATTATCACAAATCCCCAAGGCGAGTCCAAGGGTGTTGGTGGTTGTCAAGCCTGACCTTCCCATGACTGTACGGGAAGAGGTGGCTCGGGAGGAGGCTATTGATGTAGCTGGCGCTGTGGAGGAACTTGATGATGAGGATGGTGATGTGGTTATTGTAAATGAGGCACCAGGGGGGAAACAGTTGATGTCCATGGGATGAAAAAGCCCATCGTCATGCCTGGTCAGAAGACCAAAAAATGCACCTCTTCGGTCTGGAGTTATTTTTATCCAAATCCGGACAACCAATGTATGGCCATATGTAGCTTATGTAAAGCTCAAATAAGCAGGGGTAAGGATTTTGCCCACCTAGGGACATCCTCCCTTATACGTCGCCTGAACAACCTTCATAGTTCAGTGGTTAGTTCAGGAACTGGGGCTAGGACCGTCATCGGTACAGGGACACCTAAATCCCGTGGTCCAGTTGGATACACACCAGCAACACCCTCCTCGTCAACTTCTTCCACGATCTCCATCAGATTCAGTCCTGCAGCCCAAGTCAGCAGCAGACTGAGTCCTCTTCAATACGGGATTCATCCGAGGAATCCTGCAGCGGTACGCCTACTACTGCCACTGCTGCTGTTGCTGCTGTTAGTCGGTCATCTTCCCAGAGGGGAAGTCGTAAGACCGCTAAGTCTTTCACAAAACAATTGACCGTCCAACAGTCGTTTGCCATGACCACAAAATACGATAGTAGTCACCCTATTGCAAAGCGTATAACTGCGGCTGTAACTGCATTGTTGGTGTTAAACGTGCGCCCGGTCTCCGCCATCAGTGGAGTGGGATTTAGAGGGTTGAAGGAGGTATTGTGTCCCTGGTACCAAATCCCGTCGAGATTCCACTTCACTAGGCAGGCGATACCAAAGATGTACAGAGAAGTACGATCAAGTGTCCTCAGTGCTCTAAAAAATGTGGTTGTACCCACTTAACCACGGACATGTGGACAAGTGGTTCTGGCCAAACGAAGGACTATATGACTGTGACAGCCCACTGGGTAGATGCATCCCCTTCCGCAGCAACAGCTGCCTCAGAGCAGCATCTACAAAATGGCTGCTCGTGCAAAGGCAGGCAACATTGTGTATTACAGGCTTTAATAAGAGGCACAACGCTGACAACATATTAGAGACACAGGGAAATTATCTCCCAGTGGCTTACCCCACTTAGACTCTCATGGGGATTTGTGGTGTCAGACAATGCCAGTAACATTGTGCGGGCATTAAATATGGGCAATTTCCAGCACGTCCCATGTTTTGCCCACACCATTAATTTGGTGGTGCAGTATTACCTGAAGAGTGACAGGGGTGTACAGGAGATGCTTGCGGTGACGCGCAAAATTGCTGGACACTTTCGGCATTCAGCCAGTGCCTACCGCAGAGTAGAGGCACATCAAAAAAGCATGAACCTGCCCTGCCATCACCTCAAACAAGAGGTTGTGACATGCTGGAACTCCACCCTCTATATGCTGCAGAGGATGGAGGAGCAGCAAAAGGCCATTCAGGCCTACACAGCCACCTACGACATAGGCAAAGGAGTGGGGATGCGCCTGAGTCAAGCGCAGTGGAGACTGATTTCCGTGTTGTGCAAGGTTCTCCAGCCGTTTGAACTTGCCACACGAGAAGTTAGTTCCGACACTGCCAGCTTGAGTCAGGTGATTCCCCTGATCAGGCTGTTGCAGAATCAGCTGGAGAAAGTGAGGGAGGAGCTGGTAAACCATTGCGATTACACCAAGCATGTAGCTCTTGTGGATGTAGCCCTTCGTACGCTTTGCCAGGATCCGAGGGTGGTCACTCTTTTAAAGTCAGAGGAATACATTCTGGCCACCGTGCTCGATCCTCGGTTTAAAGCGTATGTTGTGTCTCTGTTTCCGGCGGACACAAGTCTACAGCGGTGCAAAGACCTGCTGGTCAGGAGATTGTCCTCTGAAGAGGACCGTGACATGCCAACAGCTCCACCCTCATTTTCTTCCACATCTATGGATGCGAGGAAAAAGCTCAGTTTTCCTAAAAGAAGCACTGGCGGGGATGCTGATAACATCTGGTCCGGACTGAAGGACCTGCCAACCATTGCAGACATGTCTACTCTCGCTGCATTGGATGCTGTCACAATTGAAAAAATGGTGGAGGATTATTTTGCTGACACCATCCAAATAGACATGTCAGACAGTCCATATTGTTACTGGCAGGAAAAAAAGGCAGTTTGGAAGCCCCTGTTCAAACTGGCTCTATTTTACCTGAGTTGTCCCCCCTCCAGTGTGTACTCGGAAAGAGTTTTTAGTGCAGCGGGTAACCTGGTCAGTGAGCGGCGAAGGAGGTTGCTTCCTCACAACATTGAAAAAATGATGTTTATAAAAATGAATAATCAATTCCTCAATGAAGTACAGCACTGCCCTCCAGATAGTGCAGAGGGACCTGTGGTTGTGGAGTCCAGCGGGGACGAATTGATAATGTGTGAGGAGGAGGAAGTACACACTGTGTGGGGGAGAGGAATCAGAGGTTGAGGATGAGGACGACATCTTGCCTCGGTAGAGCCTGTTTAGTCTGTACAGGGAGAGATGAATAGCTTTTTTGGTGTGGGGGCCCAAACAAACCAATCATTTCAGCCACAGTTGTTTGGTAGGCCCTGTCGCTAAAATGATTGGTTTGTTAAAGTGTGCATGTCCTATTTCAACAACATAAGGGTGGGTGGGAGGGCCCAAGGACAATTCCATCTTGCAACTATTTTTTTGGCATTATGTGACCATTCAACAGTCGTTTGCCATGTTCAAAAAGTAAAAGAAAATGCCAACAAATTCCATAAATTAAATCAAAAGTTAAATGCCCTGTCATTATTTAAAACAAGAGGTTTTGACGTGCTAGAATTAGTGTAGTGTTAAGATGTTATAAACACTACACTTGGAACTTGGAGGAGGTATTGTGGCCCCGGTATCAAATTGGGTACCGGCGCCACCCCACTACGCAGTCCAGATACTTGTTTGGTGGAATTCTGACCAGTTGAGGGTGTATTTATTTTATTGTGGCCCCGGTATCAAATTGGGTACCGGGGCCACCCCACTACGCAGTCCAGATACTTGTTTGGTGGAATTCTGACCAGTTGAGGGTGTATTTATTTTATTGTGGCCCCGGTATCAAATTGGGTACCGGGGCCACCCGACTATGCAGTCCAGATACTTGTTTGGTGGAATTCTGACCAGTTGAGGGTATATTTATTTTATTGTGGCCCCGGTATCAAATTGGGTACTGGGGCCACCCCACTACGCAGTCCAGATACTTGTTTGGTGGAATTCTGACCAGTTGAGGGTGTATTTATTTTATTGTGGCCCCGGTATCAAATTGGGTACCGGGGCCACCCCACTATGCAGTCCAGATACTTGTTTGGTGGAATTCTGACCAGTTGAGGGTGTATTTATTTTAATGTGGCCCCGGTATCAAATTGGGTACCGGGGCCACCCCACTACGCAGTCCAGATACATTTATTGGTGCGAATCATACAAGTTCAGGGTTTTTAATTTATATTGTGATGACCACTCCTCTACGCAGTCCAGGTACATTATTCGGTGCGATTCAGACCAGTTGGTAGGTGTTTTGCGAAACAAATCCGAACCCAAAACATTGCGAAAATCCGGATCCAAAACACGAGACACCAAAAGTCGCCGGTGCACATCCCTAATATATATATATATATATATATTAGTATATAGAACGAGAAACCCTGCAAACAGCACATCTGACGGTGTCCATTTGCAGGAGTTTCTTTAAGTCCTGTTGCGAGGTGGGACCTCCATGGCTCGGACTTGTTTTTCCAGCACATCCCACAAATGCTTGATCGGATTGAGTTTTGGGGACTTTGGTGGACAAGTCAACACCTTGAGATCTTTATCATGTTCCTCAAACCATTCCTGAACAATGTTTAGTTAGGTGGTACGTGTTGGTGGTACGTGTTAAAGTAACATCCACATAAATGCCAGGACCCAAGGTTTCCCAGCACAACATTGCCCAGAGCATCACACACACGCACCCAGCTGTCCAGATGATGTAAAAGAAAAGGTGATTCATCAGACCAGGCCACCTTCTTCCATTGCTCCATGATCCAGATCTTCCGCTCACGTGCCCATTGTATGAGCTGTTGGCGGACAGGGGTCAGCATGGGCACTCTTGCTATACAGCCCCATATGCAGCAAGCTGTGTGTTCAGACACCTTTCTATCATAGCCAGCATTAACTTTTTCAGCAATTTGTACTACAGTATCCCTTCTGTGGGATTGGACGAGACGGGCTAGCCTTTGTTCCACATGTGCATCAATAAGCCTTGGCCGCCCATGTCCTTGTCTCCAGTTCACCGGTTGTCTTCTGCACCACAAGACCTGCTGTTTTGCTACCTGGAGGAGTTCAGTTCATTACTCCTGGATGCTTATCACCTGTCTCTGGCATTCATAAGACTGCCACTCCCAACAGTCCTGGCCAGTTCATCTGTTATCTTAACTGCTGCTGGTTATTATTATTATTATTATTATTTATTTATAAGGCGCCACAAGGTTTTCGCAGCGCCGAACACAGTACAAACAATGGACAGTACAGGGAATAACAGTACAGAACAATAAACGAGTAATACCGAGACTTCAGATGCTCCAGGAAAATCAAGAATATTGATGTTGGAGCAGAAGAGAAGGTAGAGAGACAGGAGGGAGAAGGGCCCTGCTCATTAGAGCTTACATCCTAAAGGGAGGGCAACAGACAATCGGCACAGAGGGAGTCAGAGGAGGGGAGCAAGCGCACCCTTTTCAAAGGAGGATCTAGGAGATGAGAGCGAGCATGGAAAGAGGGTTAAGTGGAGGGCTGGTAAGCCTTGAGGAAGAGATGAGTTTTGAGTGCCCGTTTGAAGGAGCACAAGTTAGGGATAGACGGATGGAGCGAGGGAGGTCATTCCAGTGCAAGGGGGCAGCTCAGGAGAAGTCTTGAATTCTGGAGTGGGATGAGGTTATTAGAGTGGAGGAGAGGCGACGGTCATTGGCCGAGCGCAGGGAACGGGCGGGAGTGTGGATGGAGAGGAGATTGGAGATGTAAGGGGCAGTAGACTGGGAGAGGGCCTTGTAGGTGAGGGTAAGAAGTTTGAAAAGAATTCGATAGGGGAAGGGGAGCCAGTGAAGGGCAAGGCAGAGAGGGGAGGCAGAAGAGGAGCGGCGAGAAAGGAAGATAAGCCTCGCCGCCGCATTAAGTATAGAACGAAGGGGGGCAAGGCGAGAGCGGGGGAGGCCGGTGAGGAGAAGATTGCAATAGTCCAGCCGGGAAATGATGAGCGCGTGGATAATAGTTTTGGTTGCTTCATTAGATAGGAAGGGCCGGATGCGGGCAATGTTACGAAGTTGAAAGCGACAGGATTGCGCAAGAGATTGAATGTGGGGGGTAAAAGAGAGGGAGGAGTCGAGGGTAATGCCCAGGCAGCGTAGTTGGGGGACGGAGGAAATGGTGGAGTTGTTAATAGTGATGGAGAGATCCAGATGGGATAAGGACTTAGACGGAGGAAAAACAATAAGTTCTGTTTTTTCAATGTTAATTTTGAGAAAGCGAGAGGACATCCAAGAGGAGATGGCAGAGGCAGTCAGATACACGAGAGAGGAGGGGAGGGGAAAGATCAGGAGAAGAGATGTAAAGTTGAATATCATCGGCGTATAGGCGATACTGAAGGCCGAATGAGGTGAGAACAGAGCCCTGAGGGACTCCTACAGGGAGGGCTGAGGGGGGGGGGAGGTTCTTCTATGTACTCCTGTGTATAGATCCTGATTGACTTCCTGGTAGAGACTCCTGCTTGTTCCACTGCACCGCATCTTATGATCCAGACTCTGGCTACATTTTGTCTTTGCTCCTGCCTTCTCCCTGGTATCATTGTGGACCATCTGTCTTCTGATGCCTGGCTCGTCTGACCCTCCATTTCTCTGTGTATGCAGACTGTTACACCTCCTCTGATCCAGTCTCCTAGCTGTCAGCTTACTTGTACCTCAGTGTAATTCTGCCTGCAGACTGTTACACCTTCTCTGTTCTAGCTCCTGTACTGCAGACTATTGCATCTACAGCTATCCAACACCTGTGCTGCAGACTACTGCACCTCCAGATATCCAGCTCCAGACTATGGTACCACCTGGTGTATCCCACTACAGGCTCTCCGGCTTGCCTGGACCTCCGTGTTACCTGTAACTGCAGACTTTCCCTGCCTAACCTGGACATTGTCTTTCTCTGCCTGCAGATCATCCCACCTACCTGGGTACTGTAGTCCTCAGCTCCATCTGGCCTTCCTGACATCTGGCATCCAGTACCTGTGTTTATCTGCTGTTTTAATTTGCTTTGTGTCAGTCCAATCTGTATGTTCCGTGCCAAATAAACCACTTTGCTTCATTGTACATTACAGTCCATGGTATTCTTGCTAGAAATCCTGACACTGCCTAATATATCCCACCCCTTGACAGGTGCCATTGTAACGAGGTAATGTTATTCACTTCACTTGGCAGTGGTATTAATCTTGTGACTGATTGGTGTAGATATGTTGTCGATAAATATAATCCTTGCACAACCCACAATACAATTATCCAAATGTGTCTTACAGGAACATCTGTCACCCGTATTCAGACAAAGAGCTCACAAGGCTAAAACCTCAATTTATATAAATTGACATATTCCCTTGTTTGCCGTCTATAAGTCTGCACCTATGGATTAAACCCCTTGAACATATATGGAGATCATGGAGCCTGAAAATCTGCATGTTAAATAATATGAAATGGATGGTAATCAGTAATTGTGTCCAATTCAGATGGCATCTATCATATATATATATATATATATATATATATATATATATATATATATATATATATATATATATATATATATATATATAATCTATCTCTATCTATATCGATTAATACCCTTGCCCAAATACTTTAAATTGAAAGTCAATTTGGGACATGGAGGATCTACTGGTGTTTCAGCATTGTTGCTTGAAATAATGATCATGATACCCTTGACACATTAATGTTTCCTATCTGACAGGACCCATAGTTATCTGTCATGGAGAGGGTTAACAGGATTGTGACTCATGCAACCCCTCTCCTGTTTTTTAGATAACAGTCATACCATGATCCCTTTTATGGAATACAGACAGATGTATATGTCCAACAAAGATCTGGTTTAACTAGTCTTAGGGGGAAGAAGGGGCATTTGGATTCAGAGTTTGTCATGAAGCTACCATACAAATAGCTTTAGCCTTAGCTGGAAATTCGAAGAAGGTTATGTCCAGTAAATTATGATAAATTTACTTAGCACTATATAGCAAAGAAGCGCCTCAGGTCAAGACATTTCTCAACAATCAAATTGTATTCCGCAGTTAAGTACCTATCGATGTTATATTTATCTTTTATAATAAACTTGTATTATGCCTTTTACAATTATTGTTGTCTGTCAATAATTGTAATCTCACACCAGAACATAAGTGTTAATGTCTATCTTGTGACATTGTCAAATACATAATGATATAGATTACAATTTCAGAAATGATGAATGGATGTGGTATTGTGTCCTCAGACATTAGAACACCCTAATTCACAGGTCTAGTATCTATGTAGGTGTGCTGCAAAGTCTTAAGGACGTGACTGACATCCTGGTGAGTTTTCACACCATAATCTGTTGTTTCAAGTTCCCAAATTTATTTCTCAAAAAACAGTGTTGAGTGTCATTAATCCCTTTGCTTCACCACCTAATACTGAAGCCAGGAGACATCCATTCCTGCGAGACTTTCCAAGTCCTCAGTCATCTTCCCTGTTTATTTGTCCTGCCTCTAAAGATCTCTCCAAAATCCATAGAAATACCATTGACCTATCTTGAACGTATATGTTAGAAAAATTTAAGAAAAAGGATTCTTAGTATATTAAATTATTATATGCCTTTAATCTTGATTGGATAAATGTGTCTACACAAAAAAAAATAATATTGAATAATTAGTGGCTATTCATGGTTACAAATCTGGTTATGTAAAAGATATTGGGCACGATATCTCCTCCTCCCATCATTCCTCTGCCACCCCTCCCACTCAACCATCTTCTCCCTCCACTCACCAACTCTTGTGCTCTTTCCATCCCACTTTTGGTGAAGAAGTCCATTCCTTCACAATATTCTCTCCCCTGTCAACCTGCCCCCTGGATCCCCTCTTCCCCACCATCTGCTCCTACCTCACTCACCTCTTTAATCTGTCCCTCTCCACTGACATCTTCCCCTCATCCATTAAACATGCTCTTATCTCACCCATTTTTAAAAACCCCAATCCACCTCATTCTCTAACTATCACACCATTTTGCTTCTTCCCTCTGCCTCTAAATTACTGAAGCGGATTGCCTGCAACCGCCTCATCAGTTACCTCTTGGACAATTCCCTCCTTGATCCTCTCCAAACTGCCTTCCGCTCCCTACACTGAAACCGTCCTGGCCAAAGTCATCAAGGATCTTCTCCCTGCTCATACTCCTGGACCTCTCAGCGGCCTTCAACACCGTGGATCACCCTCTACTGGTGCACACGCTCCATTCAATTGTCCTCTCTGGCTCCGTCCTTTCATGGATCACCTCCTAGCTCGTCAACTGCTCCTTCTCTATTTCCACCTCTGCCTCTTTCTCCCCCCCCCCATTGCATCCTCCCCGTAGGAGTCCAAAAGGGTTCTGTTCTTGGCCCTCTGCTATTTTCTCTGTACACCACATACTTGGGTGAACTCACCTCCTTCGGCCTCAAGTACCACTTATACGCTGATGACACACAGCTCTACCTCTCTTCTCCTGATCTTTCCCATTCCTTCCTCTCTCTGGCATCCGGTTGCCGCTCCTCCATCTCCTCATGATTTCATAAAATGAATATAGCCAAAACAGAACTCATTGTCCTCCCTCTTTCTATATTCTCATCCCTCTCTGACCTCTCTATCGCTGTTAACAATAACACTATCACAACTGTTCCTCAACTCCGCTGCCTGGGTGTCACCCTCGACTCCACCCTCTCCTTTGCCCCTCACATTCAATCTCTTGTCCAATCCTGTCGCTTCCAGCTACACAACATCATTTGCATCCAGTCCTTTCTCTCTCAGGATGCCACCAAAACTTTTATCCACTCACTGATTATTTTCTGCCTCGACTACTGCAACCTCCTCCTCACTGGCCTCCCCTGCTCCCATCTTGCTCACCATCATTCTATACTATATGCAGCTGCTAGACTTTCCTTCCTCTCATGCAGTTCTTCATCTGCCTCCCCTCTCTGCCAAGCCTTACACTGGCTCCCCTTCCCTTACGGAATCCTCTTCAAACTCCTCACCCTCACCTACAAGGCCCTCGCCCACTCCACTGCTCCATACATTTCCAACCTCCTCTCCATATGCACTCCCTCCCGTCCCCTTCGTTCGGCCAATGACAGTCGCCTTTCTTCTTCACATCCCACTCCCAATCCAAGATTTCTCCTGGGTTGCCCCCCTCCACTGGAACAACCTCCCTCATTCTATAAGACTTTCCCCTAGTCTGTGCAGCTTCAAATGGGCACCTTAAAACTCACCTATTCTTAAAGCCCACCAGCCACCCGCTTAACCAGCTCTCTATGCTTGGTTACCTCACCTTCTCTCATCCTCCATCCCTCATACGTGTTTCTCTTGCCCCAGATTTCCTTCACAGACTCCCCCTTGTGTCTGCTGTCTGATGGATATCTTTAGGATGTAAGCTCTTATGAGCAGGGCATTTTTCTCTCCTGTTTCACTGAATATTACTTTGGCTACAGCTACACTGCCCACCTCCTTTTTGGGCTTTCTGCCCTTGACGCCACTCCTGCATATCTTTGCACCACTTTGGTATCTCCTTACCTGTTAGCTGTGCCCAAACATTGGGGCACAGGTTCTCAGCTTGTGCCAAATTTACCTAGCTCCCCACTTCCCTTCTAGTCTTCCTGTAGCTGGATACTATTAGCTGTGCCTAGAGCTTTATGAGTTATAGTGTTACTCGTTTATTGTTCTGTGCTGCTATACCCTGTACGGTCTTATTGTCTGTAATCTGTACGGCCTACAGACTTCTTATTATATGTAGACAATGTTTGCGACAGCGCACATTAACCACTAAATGAAAGCAGTTCTATAGAACGTATACAAATGTAATACTCAAAAGAGCCGTGGATAAAAGATTAAGTTACTATATTTATTCACAAATCACATATAAATATAAATGTAACAAGAGCTCTTGTATAAAAACTTCAAATATAATACAATTACAAGCAATATGGCCAATCGCTAAATTGATAAGGCATATAATGCTGAAAAGCTATTTAATTTAATTTATGAATGTGTCCCTAAAATAATTGCCAGAAAACATCTGATATTACCAATTTTGTGTTTCAATCAGAACTGCAATATAACTTGGAGATGAAGCTGTAGATTGTCAATTGTATGTGTATACTTGTGAAGAGTTGCTGCCAACAATTATTCAGATTATAGTGTGTTCTTAGTTGGTTGAACGGATGTATAAAAAAAGTATAAAAATATGCATATAATCCTTAGCAGATATATAACTGCAACCAACAATCACAATCTCAAGGATTGAAAAACAGAAATAGTAAAAATATAGTCACAGCCACACTTCACAGTTGGATAGACAAAGATAGTGTTGCTTTGTAGTATCAATAAATCACTTGCAAGTGCGGAGGAAGAGAGAGATGCTTATCAGACCTTTAGCCGTTATTCAGCTTCCAGACGTCAGATTCTCCCCTGTATGCTCCTGAACTCAATAGAGATGGAATCTCAGCTGGTTGAGGTTTGTAGATGTCAAGACTTTTCAGCAATTTAGGGCTTCTCCCAAACAGCACTGCTTTCTATGTTATTGGTTACATTGATTGTAAAGCACAGCCTCTCCTCTGCATACTGGTGTAACATAAATCAGGGCGGCATAAACAGCCTAAGGGGTTTCGTGAGAAAATGCTGCAGTTATGTCCAACTGACAGCACCTGCACAGTTTTACCTAGAGATGTTTCTTTCGTGACAAAAATAAAAAGACTATGAGAACTCAGTTGACTCCACACCATAAATCACACTGACTGACGCGTTTCATTGCCAGAAGCAATTTCCTCAGAGACCTTATTATGTGTACCATTCAGGCCCGGCGCTCCCATTAGGAAACCTTAGGCAGTTGCCTAGGGCGCCGGGACCAGCAGGGCGCCGCTGACTAGATTTTCTAATCTAGTCAGCGGCTCAGGAGATGGTTGCAGCGGCGACGGGGTGCCGCTGCTGTTTTTCAGTGTCCGCGGCGCATCAGTGAAGTATCACACTGTCTGTCACTGACATCACATTACACAAAAGGCTTCCATCCACAGAGGCTTATTGTATCAGATATATACCTCCTGATATAATGCATTTCATCTAGCAAGGTTAAACAAGAAACAAATTTCTTCCCCTGGT
Organism: Mixophyes fleayi; assembly: GCF_038048845.1. Lineage (NCBI taxonomy): Eukaryota > Metazoa > Chordata > Amphibia > Anura > Limnodynastidae > Mixophyes > Mixophyes fleayi. The sequence goes on along the minus strand of NC_134407.1, from coordinate 224,217,702 downwards.
CTGAGAAATAAAGATATTCCTTTTACTAAAACACCCATAATATCAAAAATAAATACATTTGCAATTATATAAATAAGCACCCTGCGTTATTTCCTTTAAATACATTTATACCATATGTTACTTGTAAGTGATCCAGTCACACTAGTTTCCTCTGGAGACAAGGGCATTTTATGACAAGTCTATTCATGTCAAGAAAATACTTATTAACTTTACTTAATGGAATAGGCAACCTTTTTTCTTGGGCTCCTGGATTAATGTGTCTTGCAAAGACAGAGTTTCTGAAACATCTTCCATTTCCATTACTCTGTGAGTAGCTTTCAACGAATTGGAGCAGCACGGTGGTGTAGTGGTTAGCACTTCTGCTTTACAGCACTGGGGTCATGAGTTCAATTCCGTGTTTGTGTGGGTTTCCTCCCACACTCCAAAAACATACTAGTAGGTTAACTGGCTGCTAACAAAATTGACCCCTAGGGGTAAATGTATCATACTCCGGTTTCTTCAACTCGTGGGAGTTCGGCGAGATGACAGCTAAAATTTAAAGCGGCGCTGCCTTGTAAAGGCAAGTTTCCCTTTATTAGGCAGCGCCGCTTTAAATTTTAGCTGTCATCTCGCCGAACTCCCACGAGTTGAAGAAACCGGAGTATGATACATTTACCCCCTAGTCCAGCGGTTCCCAAAGTGTGCAGCTCCCAGGGGTGCCGCGGCGCTGTCACTGGGGTGCCGCGGGCCAGCCATAAAAAAAAGAGAACACAGAAACTTACCAATCCGCCGGGCATCGGGACCCAGCAGCCTCCTCTCTCCCGCAGTTGTCACTGACGTCGATATTCAGTGACAGCTGCGGGAGAGAGGAGTCTGCTGGGTCCCTGTGCCCGGCGGATTGGTAAGTTTCTGTGTTCTCTTTTTTTTTATGGCTGGCGTGGGGCAGAGTAAAAAGGATCGTGACAGTGTGACAGCGGGGCAGTGTGACAGCGGGACAGTGTGACAGCGGGGCAGTGTGACAGCAGAGGGGGACAGTGTGACAGTGGGGCAGTGTGACAGCAGAGGGGGACAGTGTGACAGCAGAGGGGGACAGTGTGACAGCAGAGGGGGACAGTGTGACAGCAGAGGGGGACAGTGTGACAGCGAGGCAGTGTGACAGCGGGGCAGTGTGACAGCAGAGGGGGACAGTGTGACAGCAGAGGGGGACAGTGTGACAGCAGAGGGGGACAGTGGGACAGTGTGACAGCAGAGGGGGACAGTGTGACAGCAGAGGGGGACAGTGGGGCAGTGTGACAGCAGAGGGGGACAGTGTGACAGCAGAGGGGGACAGTGTGACAGTGGGGCAATGTGACAGCAGAGGGGGACAGTGTGACAGCAGAGGGGGACAGTGTGACAGCGGGGCAATGTGACAGCAGAGGGGGACAGTGTGACAGCAGAGGGGGACAGTGTGACAGCGGGGCAGTGTGACAGCAGAGGGGGACAGCGTGAAAGGGGGCTGCAGAGGGGGATAGCGAGAGAGACGGCAGAGGAGGGCAGCGTGACAGAGGGCAGAGGAGGGGGACAGAGGGGGCAGCGTGAGAGAGGGCAGAGAAGGGGGAGAGTGTGACAGAGCAGAGGAGGGGGGACAGCATGACAGAGGGCAGAGGAGGGGAAAGCGTGACAGAGGGGGCAGCGTGCCTGGGTGCAGAGGGGGCAGCGTGCCTGGGTGCAGAGGGGGCAGTGTGCCTGGATGCAGAGGGGGCAGAGTGCCTGGATGCAGAGGGGGCAGAGTGCCTGGATGCAGAGGGGGCAGAGTGCCTGGATGCAGAGGGGGCAGAGTGTCTGGATGCAGAGGGGCATTTTTGCATGCAACTAAATAAGTATTTTTGTCGTGACCTAAATACTTATTACAATTTTTTGTCCCAACTACTTTTAAAACAGGACTGCTCATAAATTATTTTGGAGGGGTGCCTTGAAACAATTTGGAGACTCTAAGGGTGCTGCGAACTGCAAAAGTTTGGGAACCACTGCCCTAGTCTGTACGTCTGTGTGCATGTTAGGGAATTTAGATTGTAAGCCCCAATGGGGCAGGGACTGATGTGAATGAGTTGTCTGTAAAGCGTTGTGGAATTAGTGGCGCTATATAAATAAATGGTGATAATGATGATTATCCCTTAAATCCTGAGAAAGCAGGATAGTTTCTTACTATCCAGAGAATTGCTGATTCCAGTGAATATAATTTACCAACTGAAAAATACAGCCCCAGAGAGTATTTACTGATGTAAAAATATGCCCAATTATTGGCCTAGGCCCTGTATACCCACACTCCTCTTTTAGGAGTACATGGAAAAAAAGAGCGAAGACTATGCCTAACTATCTTATTTAATAATATACTCTATATAAGACAACCTCTTCATAAATGTCCACTTTTCCTTAGTTTTCTCCAAAAATACTTCTCATTCAAGCCTCTTATTATTAGAGTATTAAATTACGTCAGACGTCTGTCATGGTATTTATGTCCCTATAAATGTGCTTTTTTTGTATTAATTGTGCCTGCAAGGTACAAAGTTCATCCCAATTAAAAAAATATGGCGAGGCTTGATCTTTGCTACCTATAAGCATGTGTATAATTCATGTCCTTTTGCAGGGTGGATCCACCCACTAAACTAGAAAGACTCCCGTACAAATACATTCTCCACCCCTTGAACCTCATTTCACCATCTCGCCCTGGAAAACAAAATCTAATTTTTACATGTGGTAGCAGTACTAATCAGGATCCACTTAGCTCCTCCCATAAGGAGCAGAGTATTTAAATCCTGCATCTTTATCCACCAGGCCACCCATGTTCCTGTATAAATGGATGAGTCACAATATTGCATGTGCACTGAGGAACCACATTTCTACTGCTTCATAAATGATCCTCAGTAATAAGTAACATATGTCAGAATGATATAAACCATGCAGGGCCGAATTAACCCGAAGTCTAACTGGGCTACAGTCCATGGGCCTCGGGCATCCAGGGGGCTCTTGACAGAGCTCAACAGCATTATTGATCGGGCCGGGGATGAATGACGCTGATGGACTGTTGTCCATCAGCGGTGCTCAGTAATCTCCATACTGAGGAGATTTCGTGAGAGTGTCACGAGATCTCCTCAGTAAGGGGCTTACAGGGTGCTGCGGAAGGACAACAGTGACAGGAAAAGGTAAGCGCTTGAGGGAGGGGGGCCACGGCGGGCGGCCAATGCTGTGGGGGGCTCCATGGGGGCACCAAGCGGCTAACAGGGGTCCCCTTAGCCCAGGGGCCTCCATTCCCTTAATCCGGCCCTGAAACCATGTCACACCTTCAATTACCGAGTGTGAATAAACATAATGCAATATTGTTTTAGATCCCATATTACATCTCTGGATCATTGTCAGGATCACTTAAGACCCTATATAACAATAAGTTCTTGTTATTACTGGGGAAAGCAGTGCCAAAACTGCAATAAGTTCCACACATGAGCACACCGCACCAAGGAAATCATTAAAGCGCTGAGAAGTATTAATAATTAACTGTGTTTTATTACAAATATAACAAGAGTTGGAAGGGGGGTGCATCCACACATTATAAATTGAATTTATTACAAAGGAAGAACAAAGAACAAAGAAAAAAGAACATGTGTCTAGTCTAGCTTTTATTGATATACACTAAAAAAAAAAGCTCTAATTAATTTTTCCTACTGATTAGTGAAATATATAAAACCAGTGATTACAGATGGACATGATAGTCTATAAGTAGCAGTTAAATAAAATTGGGACTTATTAAGCATGGACTACCTACCACTAAGGACAGGATAAATGTCACCCACCTACATTGACTATACCTCTATCATTATGACACTCATACTAGGTACTACATTTTTTTTTTATTTTTTTAACTAATGTTGAAGAGTTTGTACTCACTCTTGTTGTTGCTCAAAGCTATCATTAACATGGAATAGCGATGGCAAGGTCTACTGTATGCTGAACTGATACACAACTTCAAGAACAATAATCAACCATCAATAGTACATACTTAAGGCCTCCTTTTAAGCTGATATAATGTGATTATGCCGGCAGCAATATACTTATATCTCCACAAGGAACCCATGCAAACCCTCAATCATGGAGAAACTCTATAAATGACGCTATAAATGATGCTATAATAGACGCTATAAATGATTATACTGTTAAGAGCTGTTCTTTTATACTACAAATTATTAATGTCTTCTACTGTGAAATTATTATACATACGCTTGTGCCTATGCTGCAGTCTGTTTTACGTGTCTACGTACAGCAAGTACTGTTTAGCCCAAGCGCACTTACACCCAGATTAAAATAAAAATGTATCTTTCTACATTAGCGGATATATTTATAGTTATGTCTGCAGTTTGCTACCTTTATTACCACCGGTACATACATTACAAACGGCACTTTCGCTTTTGGTGTAACACATTAACTCTCTGTGTGAGGTCTATTACTACTGATATATCTGCTACGGGGTGAGCATAAACATCAAAAGAAAACACAATCAGAACCAAATATATATGGTGGTATTCAATCTTCCTGGCCATATACTTAGTGAGGCTGAAATATTATCCTTGGTCCCAACTAGCAGACAAAATCTTACCAAATGGCAAATAGATGTGCCTATACTGTGTGCCAAGTTAGACTTAAAGGGGCATATTCAATTCCAATCCCAATCCGCGGGATCGCGCCGGAACGGCCGCGAACCTAGTCCGCGGTACCGCAATAACGTGGATTTTCGTTCGCAGCCCGTAGGGCTGCGTACGAAAATCTGCGTTATTGCGGTACCGTATTACCGGCAGTACTGCGCATTTTCCACAGTAACGCACGATCGGATCGGAATTGAATATGCCCCTAAAAGTACTTTCAAATAAAAACTGTGACAGTCGTAATGAATCTGGGAGTACACCTAATCTTGTAAAGCAATATCTCAGAAGATCTACTAATTTCAAATAACTCTGTCATTCAAACGTTTCTCAGAGTGCTCGAAAAGGCTAACGAATCATTGGTGGTGGGCTCATCCCATTTACCTGGATGTTTTCCAGCTAGCAAAATCAGTCCACGTCTGCCAGTAGGAAAACTGTCCATAATTGTGCCCTAAATAGTCCAGCCTAAATGGATTAGCACTGCCCAGTCACTAATTCTGCAGTGCTGTACAGAGACCTCACTCACATCAGTCTCTGCCACATTGGGGCTTACAGTCTATATTCCCTGACATACGCACACATACACAGACTAGGGTCAATTTGTTATCAGCCAATTAACCTACTAGTATATTTTTGGAATGTGGGAGGAAACCCACGCAAACACGGGGAAAATATACAAACTCCACACAGATAAGGCCATGTTCGGGAATTGAACTCATGACCACAGTGCGATAAGGCAGAAGTGCTAACCACTTGGCCACCATGCTGCCCTTCTGTTGCCAACTATAGTCTTGGATAACCTTTAGACGTTCACTTTTCTTTATTCCATTCAGTATGTATTTTTCTAAGTCATTACCCCAGATACCTAATGCTCTGGCTGTCCTTGTTGTAGCTACTGCAGGCCCTAGCACTGCCCCTATTATAAGATGTAGCTTTTTAGCTCCTTCTTCAATTCTTCTGTCGACAACATCTTAAATGGAGTTAACATCCTCAAGGGGAATGGTTGTCTTTTTGAACAATCTACATTCATGGCCAAAAGTTTTGAGAATGACACAAGTATTGGTTATCACACAGTTTGCTGTTTCAGTGTTTTTAGACCTTTTTGTCAGATGTTGCTATGGTATACTGAAGTAACATTACAAGAATTTCATAAGTGTCAAAGGCTTTTATTGACAATTACATTAAGTTTATGCAAAGAGTCAATATTTGCAGTGTTGACCCTTATTTTTGAAGCCCTCTGCAATTCGCCCTGGCAGCTGTCAATCAACTTCTGGGCCACATACTGACTGATGGCCGCCCCCATTCTTGTCTAATCAATGCTTGGAGTTTGTCAGACTATGTGGGTTTTTGTCTGTCCACCCGCTTCTTGAGGATTGACCACAAGTTCTCAATGGGATTAAGGTCTGGGGAGTTTCCTGGCCATGGACCCAAAATTTAGATGTTTTGATCCCCGAGCCACTCAGTTATCACTTCTGCCTTATGACAAGGTGCTCGATCATGCTGGAAAAGTCATTGTTCATCACCAAACTGTTCTTGGATAGTTGGGAGAAGTTGCTATTGGAGGATGTTTTGGTACCATTCTATATTCATGGCTGTGTTCTTAGGCAAAAATGTGAAGTCAACATGATGGTAATTATATATTTTATGATCTTAATTGTGTGTAGACCATAAAATGGCAAGTAGTAGCCATAAATTCATTGAACTATTATTTAATTTACATATTTAGTATATAAAGAATAAAAAGTATAGATACAAAATAAAATCAAACGGAACTTGAACATTCTCCATTAGTCAGTGTGTAAACTGCAGTGCACAATATGAGGTTTATAAAAACAGCAATGAACTTGAACTTGCAAAGATAGAGCAACACATATAAGACTAAATTATTTTAATGCTTAAGGCAGTGGTTCCCAAACTTTTGCAGTTCGCGGCACCCTTAGAGTCTCCAAATTTTTTCAAGGCACCCCTCCAAAATAATTATTGAGCAGTCCTGTTTTGAAGTAGTTGGGTCAAAAAATTGTAATAAGTATTTAGGTCAGGACAGAAATACTTATTTAGTTGTATGCAAAAATGCCCCCTCTGCAGCCAGGCACACTGCCCCCTCTGCCCCGCTGTCACCCTCCTCTGCCCCCTCTCACACTGTCCCCTCTGCCCTCTGTCACGCTGTCCCCCTCCTCTGCCCTCTCTCACGATGTCCCCCCTCCTCTGCCCTCTCTCACGCTGTCACCCTCCTCTGCCTTGTTATCCCTCCTCTGCCCTCTCTCACGCTGTCCTCCTCCTCTGCCCTCTCACACGCTGTCCTCCTCTGCCCTCTCACACGCTGTCCCGTCCTACGCTGTGTCCCCCTCCACTGTCCCTCTCACGCTGTGCCTCTCCTCTGCCCCGCTGTGCCCCTCCTCTGTCCCGCTGTGCCCCTCCTCTGCCCCGCTGTCACACTCCTCTGCCCGCTGTCACACTCCTCTGCCCCGTTGCGCCCCAGCTGTCACGGTCCCTCTCACTTCTCTGCCGCGCGCCAGCCATAGAAAAAAAAGAAAGAACACAGAAACTTACCAATCCGCCGGGCGCCGGGACTCAGCATCCACCTCTCTCCCGCAGCTGTCACGGACGTTGATATTCAGTGACAGCTGGGTTAGAGGAGGCTGCTGGGTCCCGGCGCCCGGCGGATTGGTAAGTTTCTGTGTTCTTTCTTTTTTTCAATGCTTGGCCCGTGGCACCCCAGTGACAGTGCCACGGCACCCCTGGGAGCCGCGGCACACAGTTTGGGAACCGCCGGCTTAAGGTGATACAATTGTCACCGTTACACAGTGCAGACACTCATTGTGTGGGCATTCTTTAGAATGCAGCCAATCGATTCATGAAGTCCCTCAGTGTCACTGGACCCTAGTAACTTGATAGATTGTATTCTCATGAAAGTAAATGCAGACTACAAGATGGCTCTCCCCACTGTGTGTTAAGTTGTCCATACTACACTTAGTAAATCACAGCTATAGTAAAAAGGATAAATCATTGCATACCACAGTGAGATATATTTGTATCACAATATTACATTTGCAGTGGGCCCACATTTCTGCAGCTTTGTAAATGATCCTCAGTAAATTGTAACATATTACAGAATTATAGAAAAATGGAACACATTAAATACCAGCGCTCAATCCAATATTGTTATTAAATTCAATGTATAACACCTACTCACACCAAACAACACTGCCTTCTTGAAAGGCAGCTGCCTTCCTTCAACGTGCCGGGTGGCTAGTCTGCGCAAAGCCCAGATCTAGAGAGAATCAGAAACAGAAGGACAACGGCGCCAAACAGTATAGAATTATTAGATAAAGATCCAGAAATAAGTGTTATTTAAATGTGTACTAGATATATAGTTCTTAAAGGCTCATCAACTAGAGATCAACAGGCTTCAGAAAGGGCTGTACGAAGTCCGCAGACGTATAGTACTTTCGAAATGTGTTAACGACGCACCTGTCACCAAACACCCTTAGATACATGTGCGGACCAGAATAACAAACAATTTATTGCACACTTAACAAAGATAGTTTACAGCATATATTACAATCAAAACGCGTTGAGGTTGTTCTTATATGCTATAAACTATCTTTATCTGCTACATTGTTGAACCTGTACCCTGTATAGTCTTGTGAAGTATTCTTCAGCTGGAAGTCGTGGAGAAGAACATCTGCTCACCAGGAAAAAGGTTACGAAGAACGTTCAATTCACCATAACTGGATTTCAGATAAGCCATTTATCTTTTTATTGTTTATAAGTGCAAAATGTATATGTTACGTGTGCAATAAAATGTTTGTGTAAATATACTTCAGTATATGGCACTTTCATTTCTTTGTTCCCTGGTTGATAATGGAGAGAATTGGTCGCAAAACCTATGGAATAAACTGGATCTATCACAACAGCAATAAGGAACATAGACAGATAAGCAATTCTGATCTTTCCTCTGGTCCGCACATGTATCTAAGGGTGTTTGGTGACAGGTGCGTCGTTAACAGATTTTGACAGTACTACACTATCTTTGGTTTTTCTGTCGCTTTATTCTTATTTGTCACATACATCTGAGGACTTCGTACAGCCCATTATGAAGTCTGTTGAGCTCATCTGTTAATGAGCCTTTAAGAACTATATATCTGGTACGCATTTAAATAACACCTACGGTACTTATTTCTGTATCGATATCCGAAAATACAACTCTATTTGGTACCGTTGTTCTTCTGTTTACAATTTTCCCTATTACAGAATAATACAAAAGTTGTCCACCTACAATTGCGGTGTGAACAAACAATGTAATATGCTGGAATAACTTAGAATCCTGTATAACAACAATGTGGTCTTGATATTACTGTTGACAGTGATGCCGATATCGAATAGAATAAAGAAACGTTAATAAGTTCCACGTATGCATGATCTTTTCCAGTCTTACGTTGATAACATTCATAAAAAAACCTTAATTTGCATGTAAAACCTTCCTAACACCCATCAGAACATGGAAACTGTTTTTCACCTGTGTGAGTTCTCTGATGTCTAACAAGACTTGGTTTCTGTGTAAAACATTTCCCACACTCAGAACATGGGAATGGTTTCTCACCTGTGTGAATTACCTGATGTTTAACAAGATGTGATTTCTGTGTAAAATATTTCCTACACTCAGAACATGGAAATGGTTTCTCACCTGTGTGAGTTCTCTGATGTTTAACAAGAGCTATTTTATGTGAAAAACATTTTTCGCACTGGGAACACAAAAATGGTTTTACACCTGTGTGAGTTCTCTGATGTTTAGAAAGAGCCGATTTATGTGTGAAACATTTCCAACACTCAGAACATGGAAAGGGTTTCTCGCCTGTGTGAGTTCTCTGATGTTCAACAAGAGCCGATTTGTGTGAAAAACATTTCCCACACTCAGAACATGGGAATGGTTTCTCACCTGTGTGAGTTCTCTGGTGTTCAACAAGAGCTGATTTACGTGAAAAACATTTTTTGCACTCGGAACACGAAAAAGGTTTTTCACCTGTGTGAGTTATTTGATGTTTAGCAAGAGCTGATTTATGTGTGAAACATTTCCAACACTCAGAACATGGGAATGATTTACTACCTGTGTGAGTTCTCTGATGTTTAACACCGATTGACTGATGTGTAAAACTTTGAACACATTCACAACAGGCAAACACTGTATTACCTGTACTATGTGTAACAATATCTGAGTTATAAGGATAATATCCAGCAAGATTAGAGGGATCAGATGATATATCTGCACTTTGCATTACTGGATGTATATTTAGGGTGATGGGGTTTTCTCCTGGAGAATCTTGTATAATGGTATCTTCTATTTTAAAATCTGGAGACAAAATGAGCAATTCCTTCGAGATATTCCTGCTATTCCGTCCATCTGCTGGAAATAAATGTATGTAAAAAAAGACATGTTATTTATATATAGAGTAAATTGTCATACTATTATAGAGTTCAAGATGTTCAAATGTTTAATTTCAAATTGCAAACTATGAACACAATTATAAATGTACAAAATGCCAAAATGACTTTTTTTTGAATATATAAAACATTGTCTTAACATAGAACACAACTGTATTACCAAGCACAATACATAGATCCAGTGACAGTAACATGCAAGTAGCTTAGACACATTGGACTACTCCTCCTGAAATGCAGACTTTGGAGAGTAACATTTCCCAAGTCAGTAATATTCTCCGACCACAATGTCTATCAATTCACTGCCCTCACACACAGACACTGGAGCCATGGAAGCAGAGTAGATTTGGGCAAAAATAGCAGAACGTCCTATAAATGGGTCTATACTACTTGAAGATCTCCAGGTGGACACCTAGGTGGCAAAAGAAAACAGTGAAGCAGCTTCTTTATGTCCCTCTGGTCAACCTCAAGTAACATAGCTCCACGGATACTAATTTACACTGAGGCTTTGATGTAGACAAGTACAGAGAGGGCAGGAGAGCAGTATAGTAGGAAATAGCAACACAGAATGATGACGGAGCGGAGCGTCAGGACAGAGAAGGAAAATGGAGCAGGGCACAGATGAGCAACAACAACTGACAGATCAGAAGATGAAGAGCAACAGTACATACAATCAGAGAGTGGAGGGAGCTATTCTGCAATGACTGGTGTATGGTTATAGTTCTGTGTGTTTTCATAGTGGATTCAGCTGCTATTTTGCTTTAGTATTGCTGTGTTAATATACACATTGAGTTCTAATCAATCTTTTTGGCATTAATACACAGGGATGATCATGGGTAATGGCGGGATCTCACCCACTGATCAGTGATGGAACCATAATGGTGTTGTACAATGTACTGATATATTTCAAATATTAGTATGTGAGGAGGAGACTGGTCAGATCTCTGGGCTGGTAGCACAATGATATGATGTGAGGAGGAGAGCAGGAGTCTAATAGGGGCTGATGGCTCCTGATGTATGAGAATCACCAGAGAGTGCGGGGAGGAGACTGGTCAGATCTCTGGGCTGGTAGCACAAGGATATGATGTGAGGAGGAGAGCAGGAGTCTAATAGGGGCTGATGGCTCCTGATGTATGAGAATCACCAGAGAGTGCGGGGAGGAGACTGGTCAGATCTCTGGGCTGGTAGCACAATGATATGATGTGAGGAGGAGAGCAGGAGTCTAATAGGGGCTGATGGCTCCTGATGTATGAGAATCACCAGAGAGTGTGGGGAGGAGACAGGTCAGATCTCTGGGCTGGTAGCACAATGATATGATGTGAGGAGGAGAGCAGGAGTCTAATAGGGGCTGATGGCTCCTGATGTATGAGAATCACCAGAGAGTGCGGGGAGGAGACTGGTCAGATCTCTGGGCTGGTAGCACAATGATATGATGTGAGGAGGAGAGCAGGAGTCTAATAGGGGCTGATGGCTCCTGATGTATGAGAATCACCAGAGAGTGTGGGGAGGAGACAGGTCAGATCTCTGGGCTGGTAGCACAATGATATGATGTGAGGAGGAGAGCAGGAGTCTAATAGGGACTGATGGCTCCTGATGTATGAGAATCACCAGAGAGTGCGGGGAGGAGACTGGTCAGATCTCTGGGCTGGTAGCACAATGATATGATGTGAGGAGGAGAGCAGGAGTCTAATAGGGGCTGATGGCTCCTGATGTATGAGAATCACCAGAGAGTGTGGGGAGGAGACAGGTCAGATCTCTGGGCTGGTAGCACAATGATATGATGTGAGGAGGAGAGCAGGAGTCTAATAGGGGCTGATGGCTCCTGATGTATGAGAATCACCAGAGTGTGTGAGGAGGAGACTGGTCAGATCTCTGGGCTGGTAACACAATGATATGATGTGAGGAGGAGAGCAGGAGTCTAATAGGGGCTGATGGCTCCTGATGTATGAGAATCACCAGAGTGTGAGGAGGAGACTGGTCAGATCTCTGGGCTGGTAGCACAATGATATGATTTGTGGAGGAGAAAAGGAGTCTAATAGGGGCTGATGGCTCCTGATGTATGAGAATCACCAGAGAGTGTGGGGAGGAGACTGGTCAGATCTCTGGGCTGGTAGCACAATGATATGATGTGAGGAGGAGAGCAGGAGTCTAATAGGGGCTGATGGCTCCTGATGTATGAGAATCACCAGAGAGTGTGGGGAGGAGACAGGTCAGATCTCTGGGCTGGTAGCACAATGATATGATGTGAGGAGGAGAGCAGGAGTCTAATAGGGGCTGATGGCTCCTGATGTATGAGAATCACCAGAGAGTGTGGGGAGGAGACAGGTCAGATCTCTGGGCTGGTAGCACAATGATATGATGTGAGGAGGAGAGCAGGAGTCTAATAGGGGCTGATGGCTCCTGATGTATGAGAATCACCAGAGAGTGTGGGGAGGAGACAGGTCAGATCTCTGGGCTGGTAGCACAATGATATGATGTGAGGAGGAGAGCAGGAGTCTAATAGGGGCTGATGGCTCCTGATGTATGAGAATCACCAGAGAGTGTGGGGAGGAGACAGGTCAGATCTCTGGGCTGGTAGCACAATGATATGATGTGAGGAGGAGAGCAGGAGTCTAATAGGGGCTGATGGCTCCTGATGTATGAGAATCACCAGAGTGTGTGAGGAGGAGACTGGTCAGATCTCTGGGCTGGTAACACAATGATATGATGTGAGGAGGAGAGCAGGAGTCTAATAGGGGCTGATGGCTCCTGATGTATGAGAATCACCAGAGTGTGAGGAGGAGACTGGTCAGATATCTGGGCTGGTAGCACAATGATATGATTTGTGGAGGAGAAAAGGAGTCTAATAGGGGCTGATGGCTCCTGATGTATGAGAATCACCAGAGAGTGTGGGGAGGAGACTGGTCAGATCTCTGGGCTGGTAGCACAATGATATGATGTGAGGAGCAGAGCAGGAGTCTAATAGGGGCTGATGGCTCCTGATGTATGAGAATCACCAGAGTGTGTGAGGAGGAGACTGGTCAGATCTCTGGGCTGGTAACACAATGATATGATGTGAGGAGGAGAGCAGGAGTCTAATAGGGGCTGATGGCTCCTGATGTATGAGAATCACCAGAGTGTGAGGAGGAGACTGGTCAGATATCTGGGCTGGTAGCACAATGATATGATTTGTGGAGGAGAAAAGGAGTCTAATAGGGGCTGATGGCTCCTGATGTATGAGAATCACCAGAGAGTGTGGGGAGGAGACTGGTCAGATCTCTGGGCTGGTAGCACAATGATATGATGTGAGGAGGAGAGCAGGAGTCTAATAGGGGCCGATGGCTCCTGTTGTATGAGAATCACCAGAGTGTGAGGAGGAGACTGGTCAGATATCTGGGCTGGTAGCACAATGATATGATTTGTGGAGGAGGAGAACAGGAGTCTAATAGGGGCTAATGGCTCCTGATGTATGAGAATCACCAGAGAGTATGGGGAGGAGACTGGTCAGATCTCTTGGCTGGTAGCACAATGATATGATGTGAGGAGGAGAGCAGGAGTCTAATAGGGTCTGATGGCTCCTGATGTATGAGAATCTCCAGAGAGTGTGAGGAGGAGACTGGTCAGATCTCTGGGCTGGTAAAACAATGATATGATGTGAGGAGGAGAGCAGAAGTCTAATAGGGGCTGATGGCTCCTGACTCCCCCACTTGGCAGATACATTTCCTAATTAGTTTGTACTGACAGAGGAGGGTGTAGAATAAGAGATTGTTGTAGTGACTGAACAAGGAGAATATGTGACTCTTTCTGTAATAAGTGTTTATTACTGACCTGTGCTGATATCTGTAGGGATTTCCTCTTCCTTACACTGCTGATCACCCCTCACATACGTCTCTTCTTCTCCCTCTGTATATTCTACCTTAATATCAGTCAGACCTTCACCCTAATTAACCCAAATTACAATAAAAAACACTTTAATAATGTTTAATTTCATTAATTAAAATTAAACCGTAGAAAACCAATGTATTAAACCCACACAGCTGCTCTACAGATCATGTACTGAAAAGGACGTTTGGTATTTGGTGAAACCCTTAATCCCATCTACCTGATACTCCTGTAGGACACTGTGATTTTCCTCTGTACAATCCTGTGAATAAAGAGGACGGGGACATCTCTCTGGGGTATTTCTGTTACTGGATCCATCTGTAGGAGACACACAGTGACTGATTACATTGTTTATAGGTGATGACCAGATAATGTGTATATAGGTGGCCCTTAAAATGGCTCTCCCCTTTAAAAAAATGAAAGTCTCCTCTTACCCAGTGATGTGAGATTCCAGTGTTTCTCCATCATCATGTCCTTGTACAGACCCTTATGTCCTTCTAAATACTCCTCCTCCTCCTGCATGGAGAAATAGACAGTGACATCCTCACACCTTATAGGAACCTGACACACACAATGATACAGAATCATCCAGACACAGTCCCTGATGTTACTGTATAATGTCCCATTCTCAGTAGTCACCTCTCCAGTCACTAGCTGAATGATCTTGTTGGTGATTTCCAGGATCATCAATTAAAAGCTAAATTAAACTGCACCTATACGGAGTTATTATTGTGTGCATAATATAGAAGAAGGGTCTATCATACAAATACCACCCCTGTCCTAACAGTTTCCTATATATAGGTGAGAGGAGAGGATCACAAGAAGAATAAACTTTACAGAGGAGGAAACATTCTAAGGTCACTACAAAACTTTGTGCACATTTAAAAGAAAATGAACCGTGTAACACCTACAGGGCAATATTACTGTACAATTTATAAAGCAACATAAAACGAATCAGATGCTTTAAAAACTGTTTCTATAGAGGAGCTCACAAAAATGGCCACAAATATATTTGGATGTGCTCTCTGGTTAAAGCCCCGATCATGTCTTCATGCTGTCAGTGGACGTCTTTCCTCACATAGCAGTTTATTCTGATCCTCTGCAGCTGTCCTTTCTGTATGTTTGTACCCCACAGCGTGTAAGGTTGGCTGGTAAAGTATAAGTAATTACTAGTATCTACAGGATTCTAAAAAGTCTGTGTATATCTATAAAATGAATGTGCAGTGTGTGATTTTGGTTAATACATTTTAATTTAAATGTGTATCTATTAAGTTAAAGAACAAAATTCAAGTGATTGAATAAATATCCTCATTAAATATAAATATTAAATCATGTATGTACTGACCAAAGTGATTTCCCCCCAAAGGTGTCACTGTGAATAAATTGTTCTACATATAGACCCATGTACAGATTGGCCAAACTAGGGGCAAATCTGGTGCCCATGGCCATACAAAGTGTCTGTAATTAATATTTATCAAATAAAATATAATTATGTTGTAAGATAAAGCAAATCAACACTAAATTAAATGTCCCTCGGAGTTCCCAATTTCTTTAAAAAGAAAATAATTCACTGCAGCTATTCCCAAAGCATGGGGGGTATCAGTATATAGTGATTCAACGCAACAAATCCACCAATAATAGGTCTCATTTGTATGTTTGTTATTTCTGGATTTGTATTGAAAAACAAGGGTGCAGTTATTAAAACCTACTGATAGTGTGACATACTATGCGATTTAAAACTGAATTGAGCGCCTGAAACACACTGATCACTATACACAGGTCACACGGATATCACACACCTGATACACACAGATCACTATACACACGTCACAGTGATATCACACACCTGATACACACTGATCACTATACACAGGTCACACTGATATCACACACCTGATACACACTGATCACTATACACAGGTCACAGTGATATCACACACCTGATACACACTGATCACTATACACAGGTCACACTGATATCACACACCTGATACACACTGATCACTACAACGTTATGCCGCTTTAAAAAAGGAAATCTCAGTGTCACAAATTTAAGTCACCTAAATTCCAAGCACCAGCATTTTCTCTGTTTGGAACGATTAGGAGGTCTGTCAGACATGTTGTGTCTCCTTCATACTGCTCAGAATTTTTTTGTCGATATATAATAAGTGTCGCTATTTAGGCAATAGGAAAAACTTATTCCAACCAGAGGGACAGTACACAGGAGAGCAGAAGGGGTAAAGACATGGGGAGAGGAGAACAGGGGGCACAGCGGTGGAAGGGAGAGTACACAGGATAGCAGAAGGGGTAAAGACATGGGGAGAGGAGAACAGGGGGCACAGGGGTGGGAGGGAGAGTACACAGGAGAGCAGAAGGGGTATAGACATGGGGAGAGGAGAACAGGGAGCACAGGGGTGGGAGGGAGAGTACACAGGGGAGCAGAAGGGGTATAGACATGGGGAGAGGAGAACAGGGGGCACAGGGGTGGAAGGGAGAGTACACAGGATAGCAGAAGGGGTAAAGACATGGGGAGAGGAGAACAGGGGGCACAGGGGTGGAAGGGAGAGTACACAGGATAGCAGAAGGGGTAAAGACATGGGGAGAGGAGAACAGGGGGCACAGGGGTGGGGGGAGAGGAGAACAGGGGCCACAGGGGTGGGAGGGAGAGTACACAGGAGAGCAGAAGGGGTAAATACATGGGGGGAGGGGGAACAGGGAGCACAGGGGTGGGAGGGAGATTACACAGGAGAGCAGAAGGGTTAAAGACATGGGTAGAGGAGAACAGGGAGCACAGGGGTGGAAAGGAGAGTACAGAGGAGAGCAGAAGGGGTAAAGACATGGGGAGAGGAGAACACGGGGCACAGGAGTGGGAGAGAGAGTACACAGGAGAGCAGAAGGAGGAAAGACATGGGGAGAGAAGAACAGGGGCCACAGGGCCGGGAGGGAGAGTACACAGGAGAGCAGAAGGGGTAAAGACATGGGGAGAGGAGAACCGGGGGCACAGAGTAGGGTGGGAGAGTACACAGGAGAGCAGAAGGGGTAAAGACATGGGGAGAGGAGAACCGGGGGCACAGAGTAGGGAGGGAGAGTACACAGGAGAGAAGAAGGGGTAAAGACATGGGGAGAGGAGAACAGGGGGCACAGGGGTGGGAGGGAGAGTACACAGGAGAGCAGAAGGGGTAAAGACATGGGGGAGGGGAAACAGGGAGCACAGGGGTGGGAGGGAGAGTACACAGGAGAGCAGAAGGGTTAAAGACATGGGTAGAGGAGAACAGGGAGCACAGGGGTGGAAAGGAGAGTACAGAGGAGAGCAGAAGGGGTAAAGACATGGGGAGAGGAGAACACGGGGCACAGGGGTGGGAGGGAGAGTACACAGGAGAGCAGAAGGGGTAAAGACATGGGGAGAGGAGAACACGGGACACAGGGGTGGGAGGGAGAGTACACAGGAGAGCAGAAGGGGTAAAGACATGGGGAGAGGAGAACAGGGGACACAGGGGTGGGAGGGAGAGTACACAGTAGAGCAGAAGGGGTAAAGACATGGGGAGAGGAGAACCGGGGGCACAGAGTAGGGAGGGAGAGTACACAGGAGAGAAGAAGGGGTAAAGACATGGGAAGAGGAGAACAGGGGGCAAAGGGCCGGGAGGGAGAGTACACAGGAGAGCATAAAGGGTAAAGATATGGGGAGAGGAGAACAGGGAGCACAGGGGTGGGAGGGAGAGTACACAGGAGAGCAGAAAAGGTAAAGACATGGGGAGAGGAGAACAGGGGCCACAGGGCCGGGAAGGAGAGTACACAGGAGAGTAGAACAGGTAAGGACATGGGGAGAGGAGAACAGGGAGCACAGGGGTGGACGGGAGAGTATAGAAGAGAGCAGAAGGGGTAGACACATGTGGAGAGGAGAACAGGGGGCACAGGGTTGGGAGGGAGAGTATAGAAGAGAGCAGAAGGGGTAAAGACATGGGGAGAGGAGGACAGGGAGCACCACCAGTCTGCTCCACCTTCCCTTTAATAACATGGCACCAGAGTCTATTCCAATTGTGTAATAAAATAAATAATAATATAATTACGTACTATGAAGCATAACAAAGCCTCCGCTGTATTTTTTCCTGCTCAGCGAGCACCCGGAAGTTGTTTATGTAGCTAAAACTCACTTCTTGCATGTGGAACGCACAGACCGGAAGCCGGTGGAACGCACAGACAGGAAGCCGGTGGAACGCACAGACCAGCTGTATAACATGTTCCGGGTCAGAGGCAGTGGCTGGCAGTAGCACCTACATAGATACATCAGGACACAGATCCCACTGGACTATACACAGACCAGTAGTAATAAGAGCACCAAGCTGAGGACACAGAACCACAGTTACTATATGATAGGTGACATCTGAGGCTTCCTGGCCATACACTACATATAAGCTTCTGGTGGGGCTCTGACATTGGTCACACTCAGATGTTTATCCCTTTATAGGGTCCCATTGATGGAGCATCACAGTAGAGACCACTCAGCAGTGACACCGGCTATCACTAGTGGAGGGGACTGGTCATATGGTGACTGCTGAGCATCTAATATAGGTCTGAGGAGGTCTCCAGGGAGTCTGCCTCTCAGAGGATATCTAGATCTAGTCCATCACCTCCACTTGTGATTTATATCTGCTACTATTTTATAGTTACATTTTCTTCTTGTGGCAAAACCACAGGGATTGGGATTGTGTGCGCTAG
The DNA here is from genome assembly GCF_038048845.1 of Mixophyes fleayi. Lineage (NCBI taxonomy): Eukaryota > Metazoa > Chordata > Amphibia > Anura > Limnodynastidae > Mixophyes > Mixophyes fleayi. Next base: position 224,199,037 of record NC_134407.1, on the reverse strand, counting down.
GGATGTCAATAAGAGAGAGTTGGACTATTTACACAATAAGCTCCTGCTGATCTTTTATAAATGATGGAGTTTGCAAGGACTGATGTGCACCAGGATCTGCAACTCAATGGGTCAATGTTAAAATACAGGATAAAAAGGGGACTGTGCTCAGCTGAACCTGGGTTATTGTGTTTAGCTGGATGTGTGTCTGTGTGTATGTCAGTGAGCTTGTCTAATGTAGCTAAGAGGAGATAAATGTATTCAGTGCCCAGGATCTGGGCTAATAGGCCAGTGTACTGGTGTGGGAGCTCAGGAATCAGTAAACAAGTTACCATGTCTGGATTTCTTGGTGATCACAAAGGATAACTTTGCGCACGTTGTAACTGTTTTAATTTAGTTTATCTGTTTGTTGTTTCCTGTGTGGAGATGACAATGTGTAAAGGAAGTGACGTCATGCCCTATCCCTGCTTGTTCTGTTATGTACAAATCCTTCCCTGTAGCAGCCCAACGTCAACTCTTCATAAATAAATAAAGAAACAAGAGGGGGAAAAGTATAAACTATATTGAAGCATTTTTATAGATCGAATGATATGGATCAAAAACATCCTTCCACAGGAAGCCAATTATCTTTCTTTGAGGTGCATATCAGGTAATGTAGGAGTTATCCAGTAAGTAAAGTGATAAAGGAAATGATGGTGAAGGAATGGACACAGGTGGATAAGCTTCAAACTACCTTACTTAGGCTGGACCATATGTTCCACGAGCTGCATGAGACTTACACATATATGTATTTTTCCTCTGAAGAAATTGCCTGGAAGGCAAAGAAACGCATCTGGAATCTTCTAGATGCGATATATATTTTAAATCTATTGATTCTACCCAGGACCATGGAAATCACATGTTAAATCAGGAGTACTCTTAAGGTACAAGTGTCGGCAATGAGCATAGACAGCAGATTAGCCTCACAAGGTTTGATCAGTTGGTTCTTCCATCCATCAGGCCACTTCGGACCTTAGTTTAGCTCTGAATGCACTGATATCTGACCCTTTAAAACTTCTGCAGAAAGTCTCCTTGAGACGGATGTCAGGTGGGTTTCTTGATAGCAATTACATCTGTCCACAGAATGGATGAGTTGTTAGGACTATGGTGCAAACAGCATTTTCTCAGTAGTCACTTGGATAAAGTAATACTTAGAGCTAATCCAGAATTCCTACCTAAGGTGCTACTGGCACAAGGGGGAAGGCCAGATACTAGGGAGTGCAACTAGCAAACCAGACTACAACAGGGACCAATTTCATTCCCAGAAGGCTTACATAAGGTCTGGTAATACCAATCAGTTGTATATGTTTAATCACTGTTATAGTGATCTGTGTGTATTAATTGTGATTGTTACTATGAACCTATGTGTAGGTTATAGTAAATACTGTTTATTGCTTATCAGTGTCCATGGGAGCATTTATTCCTTAACCGCACAGATAGCCAATAACTTAACTCCCATTGTCTAATAAGGGTCCAGTGAAGTTAAAGGTGCCTCCGTGAAAATTCTAAAGTTATTGGCAATAACTGGGTCTTGGTTTGGCCCTTCCCTGAGTATTCTGACAACGGCTTTAAAGAGATCACTCTAAAAACATTTATTGAATTTCATAATTTCAATACGGGAATAAGCAACTAAGATCATGGACTGGATTATTAAAGTAATTGAGAGCATGTAATAGGAGGAATAAGCATTAAGAACACAGGTTATATAACCAGTATACATGACAATATGGATGGCCTAGATGGAATTCCAGGAAACACAATATAGGAACATGTTAGTGGACCATTAAATGGAACAGCAAAATAATAGATAATATATTTACAAGTCTTATAGTGCACGTGGGACTGCTCACACACGCACTCTCCCTCCATAATTATATTTATGGTATCCCCTTATTAGCTGTTGCCTTCTTTCCCCTTTTCCTTATGTTTAAATAATTTTAAAGAAAACAAGAATTTAACATGGTAGGCAATTCCAGATTTTATTACCTTATTCGTGTACAAACCACATAATGGCATGTTGTTTATATATATATGAACAGTTCTGGTATTTTATCTACTTATTCACTATACAAAGAATAAAAATTATAGATAAAGAAAATCAAATTGAACCTAAAACATAATGCATTAGTCACTGTGAAAACTGAAGTACACAATGATATAAAACATAGGCCAGCAGTATACTGTAACTTGCATAGAAATAGCGTTAACTATAAGACCAAAAATATTCTAATTTTGAAGGCACATACATTAAAGCAAAATTTTCAGTAAGGCATAGTGCAGGAAGCTATCCAGTAAAACACAGCCAATCAATTCATGAAGTCCCTCAGTGATGTCACTGGTTCCTAGTGAATTGATTGGCTGTATTGTCATGCATGTTGGTTCAGCCAAAAAAATGGCTGCTTGCTATGCGTGTTAAGCTGTAGTTGTTAGATGAACCATCCTCCATCACAGCTGTAAGACAGCGGCAGCCAAACTGCGGCTCTTTGAACTTCTAAATGCGGCTTTCCCAGGCAGCTGTTCCCATTCTGACTTATTCTCTGCTTTGTTATGATCTGTTGGGCATGTGAGGGGCATATGGTGAGGTCTGATGGGCATGTAAGGTGAATGTGGGGAGGTCTGACGGGCATGTAAGCGGCATGAGAGAAGGTCTAATGTGCCTGTAAGGAATATGTATGAGGGGCATGGCTTTTTCGGTATCAAAAGATATTTTTTGTCTCTTAGATTCTATGACTGATTGGCCACCCCTGGTATAAGAAATGTTACATCACTGCACACCGCTGGGGAATATTTTGTCTGAGTCATAACCCACTGCTGGGTGCAGAGGTGATTTTAGCTTTTAAGCTGCTTACTGAATTTGCACTTCTGAGTTTTTTTTTTTTTTAAATAATAGCATTGTACTCATGGTCATGCATGATGTATTTGATTTGATGCTTATAGTGTTGTTCCTTTGTTAATCCATGCACTGCCAATGAGTCTCCAACCAGGTCGGATCTCTGGAAATTCAACACAGCTCTGACCCTTCCTCTACCAAATATGCAAATAAGTGATTCTCCCCAGAAATCCCGCCTGTTATCTGATTATTGGGAGTCTGAAACATTTAAATGTATAATGAGACAACAGCCATCAGTTTCCTGTGTCCTATTACGTATTAACACTATTTAATGTGTCCAATATTTAAATGAAAGTAGCCGTCAAGATGTCAATTTAAAGAATGTAATGTTCTGAATCAAGTCCAAAGAGAATTCCTTACTGCCTACAAGGTACAACACGTCAAACTTCTGAAAGGACTTGAGGAATCCATTTAGAAGTTACCATTTTACCAGGAAAAAAAAAATCAGAGAATTGCTGGATCCACTGGAAATCATTTTTGGGCAGATAATACATAAATGCACATGGAGAAAATAGCAAAAACTATGCCTCAAAAAACGGGAAACAGTTTTAAGATCACCCTTCTTCTTAAGTGTCAATTTTGCCCTTCATTTTTTCCACACATAATGCCTCCTATACCCTCATATAACATTATAGCATATCATGAGTGAGGAGGCATCAGGACTGTATTTATTATGTGTCACTTATTTTAGTTTGATGTTTGTATTTCACATATATGTCTGGGGGGTGCAAACCGTGTCCCATATAAAAATATAGGCAGAAGTCTGACCTAGGCCACCTCTAAGCATAGGTAAAATTCCAGTCATTTTGCTGGGTCCAAAGACAACTGCATCCACTTGCTAGAAAGGCGCATTTTCCAACCTAAATATCTCGCTGTGCAAAACAAAATCTAATTTTCACACGCGGGCACAATAAAAGGCTGTATCCACTTAACTCATCCCATAAGGTGCAAACTTTTGCACCCATGCAATAAACCAAAAAAGAAAACCTAGCTGGCTGAGAAAGAAAAATAATATTATATAAAATAAAATGTAAGGTCACGGATCATCATGTATAAATGTACAATTTATTGCTGGCAAATATAAAAGATAAAACACAACTAACCAGCTTAAAATAATGATAATACACAAAAGCATTAGATGGAACTACCCCCATGAAACAAATCACAGTGCACTGTGATGGAGCGTATAGGAAATGTAGACATGAGCAAACCAGCTTTAAACGCTCCTAGATAAGTCAATGTGACAGCTGGCTATAATGTAGCAAAAAAGGAATGACAATAGAAAAATCAATCAAATAGCTCCACAATGAAAAAAAATAATACTAGCTAGTGCCACAAATGTCAATGATCTTAGTGCGGTGAATCGTGTCTGGATAAATAACCATAAGTTCAGTCAATCTATATAAAACTTTTGGTGTAATGTTCGTATAGAACATATAAAACATAAGCTCAGACTCCAATAATTGTATCTTCAGAAAAATGTCATTACCTCCATCTGTATCTTGTGTAGAATTCTGATTAAATCCTGATCGCTGGGAGAATCAATGTATCGTATGTTAGCTCTCTCTAGCTGTAGAGCAGTAATGCATCATAAGGCACATAGTGGTCCTGCCGTTCGTGACCTGCAACAGGGTGCAGATTCAGACTGGCTCTCCCCACCTGGGTATCGCCGAATAACCCGATAGATGTGGGTCAGCTCCCTCCGTAACTGATAAACGATGCTTCTTGTACTCTAACTTGTCAATTACCTCTTTACAAGCACGTAGCAGCTGAAATTTAAAACCAATATCACACAGCTGAAAAAGTACTACTTCCTCAGCCGTGTGATATTGTAGCACGTCTGTCGGGTTATTCTGCGATACCTAGGTGAAACAGGCCCATGGTGTAATCACATGTACATTAGCTTCTAAAATGATGATCAATACAGCTGTTTAAAATATGATTACTTATGCAAACAAGCGAAAATAGCTAATCCACTGTTTCTGAACATATTAAAGTATAACAATATATAGTATAAAGTAAGTATAATAACATAAAGTAGGTATTTCATCCCTGCAATCTGTGTTTAAGTATGTTATAGGAAACTGTTATCTGTTTAAACTTAGGTTGGCACAGTCTTTTATTGCTGCCTAATTTATGATAGGTATCTGGCCTCTATCCTTTCCCACAAATGTTTTCTTTTCCTTTGATTAGCTGACCAATTAGCACATCTGTAGTGTATTCCTAAATTAGACTGACTACATCTTAGCTTCATTCTATGGGGAGACGTATGTGGGGTTAGACGTGTGTGATTTCTACACTAAGTGGGATTTTCTCACAAAGTGGACGAAAATGCACAGTTAGACAACACAGCTGGACAAACATTGGACTACATTTGACTTGATTTAACTCCCAGCAATAAGCAACATCTGCCACAGCCTATTTCAGCACTACTTGTCTATTTATATGGAATACTGCTAAGAGGTAATTCTTAAAATACCCTTGCTTTTTGCTTTTACCCCTTTTATCACAATGTTTCACAAATTGCTTTTCTTAGTCTCATTTCATGGCATGATCTTTAGGACTGTGTCATCTTTCACCCCTCCACCAACACACAAATTTGTTCATATTGCACCTGCATTACTCCACTCACCTCTATTTAACACCCATGAACTGTTGTCCTATTTATTATCTCTAACAAGTACAGCCTCCACCTGTCGCCAGAAAATAAAAGGCCACACATCTTACAATCCCCTTGCCTATCTTTCGCTCACTCTGCTTCTATTAGCTGGTGATATATCACCTAATCCAGGTCCCCCACACTCCTCACACACACATACATCAGAACACTACCGTTCTATAGCAAACCTCAAACACATCACCTGTCTCCCCTCTCTTCCCAAGTCCTTTAAATGTGCCCTTTGGAATGCACGCTCTGTATGTAACAAACTTACCTCCGTTCATGATCTCTTCCTCTCAAAAAACCTCAACCTTCTGGCAATAACAGAAACATGGCTTATGCAATCAGACACTGCCTCACCTGCAGCACTTTCACATGGTGGCCTCCATCTCACCCACACCTCCAGACCTGAAGGCAGACAAGGAGGTGGGGTTGGACTACTTCTCTCCCCACAGTGCACATACACAGTTCTACCAAATGTGCCATCACTCACGTTCACATCTTTTGAAGTACATGCTATTCGCATTTTTAATCCATTCTCCCTACGTGTTGCGGTGATCTATCGTCCCCCTGGAGCACACCAACAATTTATTGAGGATTTCTCTGCATGGCTCCCTCACTTCTTATCTTCAGACATCCCCACCATCATCATGGGTGACTTCAACATCCCCATTGATAACCCACCTTCCAAAGCTGCTTCCAAACTACTCTCTCTAACATCCTCACTTGACCTCTCCCAGTGGATTGAATCATCTACTCATAAGGATGGCCACTGCCTTGATCTTGTTTTCTCTAGACTATGCTCAGTTTCTAATTTTATTAATACACCCTTCCCCCTCTCGGATCATCACCTTATCAGCTACACTCTCACCCCCACTGCTCTAACCTCTCTACTGTCTGACTCAACCAAGCCTCCTCATACTCGTAGAAATCTTAATTCTATTAATCTTCAACAATTTTCCACCTCTCTCCAACACCTTCTCTCCCCTATCTCTACATTCTCATCCCCTGAGATGGCAGTACCTCATTTTCACCTAACCTTAGCAACGGCCCTTGATCAAGTGGCTCCAGCGACACTTCATACTACACGTCGACTTCGATGTCAACCGTGGCACACCAAAGCAACACGAAATCTTCAAAAACTGTCCCGTAAAGCAGAACGTCACTGGCGTAAATCTCGAAGCTCTAATGACTTCTTCACATATACTTCTGTCTACCACTCCTATCGAAATGCTCTGGACACTGCAAAACAAACATACTTTCAATCTCTTATCTATGCTCAGGCTTCTAACCCCAAACGCCTTTTCAATACATTTAATCATCTTCTCAATCCTCCCACCCCGAACCCTCCATCTACTATCAGTGCTCAGGATCTTGCTTCCTACTTCAAGGACAAGATTGACAAGATCAGACTAGAAATGGTATCCTCTTCCTCAACAAGCCATCAGCTCATTTCCTTCCCACTACCCTCTGACACCCTTTCTTCATTTGACCCCACAAATGAAGAGGAAATTTCTACGCTCTTCTTATCTTCCTACTCTACCTCCTGTCCTCTTGATCCTATTCCCTCGCAAATTGGTAGATCCCTGTCTTCTGTGCTCATTTCACCTCTAACTCAAATCTGTAATCTCTCACTCTCTACTGGCATCTTTCCATCACTATACAAGCATGCAGTGATTACTCCTATTCTAAAAAAACAAAACTCCGACCCAAACTCTCTCTCAAATTACCGTCCCATCTCTCAGCTCCCTTGCCCCTCCAAGCTTCTAGAGAGACTTGCCTACACTCGCCTCACACGCTTTCTTTCCGCAAACAACCTGTTGGATCCTCTTCAGTCTGGCTTTCGTTCTCAACACTCCACAGAGACTGCGCTGACCAAGGTTGTTAATGATCTGATCACTGCTAAGACTGAACGCCATTACTCTCTCCTAATTCTCCTTGATCTCTCGGCTGCATTTGACACCGTTGACCACTCTCTTCTCATACAAACACTGCAATCCCTAGGTCTTCAAGACACAGTTCTATCCTGGTTCTCATCTTACCTCTCTAATCGCTCTTTCACTGTTAATTTCTCTGGAGCCACCTCTGCTCCGCTTCCCCTATCAGTTGGAGTACCACAAGGCTCGGTGCTAGGTCCTCTGCTGTTCTCTATCTATACCGCTTCTCTTGGAAATCTAATAAGTTCCTTTGGCTTTCAGTATCATCTCTATGCGGATGATACCCAAATCTATCTATCCTCTCCTGATATCTCGACATCTTTGTTGTCCCGTGTAACTGACTGTCTTTCTGCCATTTCATCTTGGATGGCCTCTCGTCAACTCAAACTTAATCTTTCTAAAACAGAGTTAATAATATTCCCACCCGCCAACAAGAGCATACCTGACATTTCTATCTCTGTTGATAACATGACCATAAATCCCACCCCACAAGCTCGCTGCCTAGGTGTAATCCTTGATTCACGCCTATCCTTTGTTCCCCACATTGACTCTATATCTAAATCATGTTACATACATCTAAAGAACATTTCCAGAATCCGCACATATCTCACACAAGACACTGCTAAAACCTTAATTCATGCACTAATCATCTACCGCATTGACTATTGCAATTCCCTCCTTACTGGTCTTCCCAAAAACAGACTCAAACCCCTAAAATCTATTTTACATGCTTCGGCAAGACTGATTTTCCTTGCAAATAGCTATTCCTCTGTTGAATCACTCTGTATGTCTCTACACTGGCTGCCTGTCTTCTACCGAATCCAATATAAAATACTTTTACTAACCTACAAGGCCATCAACAAAGCTGCACCAACATACATCTCCTCTCTTGTCTCAAAATATCTCCCAACTCGGCAACTCCGTTCTGCAAAAGATCTGCGTCTCTCATCCACCCTCATTACATCCTCCCATTCCCGGTTACAGGACTTTTTTCGGGCTGCACCCACTCTATGGAACTCTCTCCCTCGCACAATAAGACTCTCCTCTGTTCTACAAACTTTCAAGCGTTCTCTGAAAACCTACCTATTCAGACAAGCTTATAATATTCCTCAACCACCATCTTAACCTCACTACCTTTAGCCTGTTACACAATTTCACACAAGACAACTACCCCCGGAATAACATTGTTGTGTGACAGGATCATTTAGCTTATGAGTCACCCTACCTTTGCAGTCTGGCTGGGCCAAGATGCAAAATGTATACTTAACCTCATGTGTCAATCTCCCATTGTCCCATAGATTGTAAGCTTGCGAGCAGGGCCTTCTCACCTCTTTGTCTGTTTTACCCAGTTTGTTTATTAGTTTATTACGTTTGTCCCCAATTGTAAAGCGCTACGGAATATGTTGGCGCTATATAAATAAATGATGATGATGATGATGATAATAGTATAAACTAAGTATAATAACATATAGTAAGTATAGTATATTGTATAAAGTAAGTATAATAGTATAAGGTAAGTATAACGGTATATCTTAAGTATAATAGCAAAAAGTAACTATAAAAGTATAATAGCATAAAGTAACTATAAATGTATATAGTATAAAGTAAGTATAATAGTATATAGTAAGTATAATATACAGATATATATATATATTCCCATCTTCCCCTCATGCAGTGATCAGCACCATATCCAGCAGTCACACAATGAAGCTGTATCCCCTACATACATCATGTGTGTCCTCATTGTACACTCAGTGATCCTGGTAATAATCCAGCTGCTGTAGGTATCAGACAGGACACAATGTATCTCTATGTACACTCTCTGCTTCACAGGACAGCAGGGAGCTGGCAGTAATGTCCCGGATGTCATGTGACACAGCCATGTGACCTGTCCCTGCAGAAGGAGTTTCCGGCGGCCATTTTGTTGTAGCCAATCTCACCTAATGCTGTAGCCCAGAGCCGAGGAAACCCGGGAGAGAGGAGGTGACTGGTAGTGATTGTAACTCCTATTACATGTCTGTGTCTTCTTATTATATTTATATAGTGTGTGATAGTCATCATAAGCTATAAATCCTGTATTATATAACATAGTCTTATTATACAGCCTGTTCTGGGGATGTCAGTCCTTACAGTCTAATGGTGATCACTATATCTATATAGTATATACAGTGTCCTGTCCTTATATCTATAGTATATACAGTGTCCTGTCCCTACATCTATAGTATATACAGTGTCCTGTCCTTATATCTATATCTATAGTATATACAGTGTCCTGTCCTTATATCTATATCTATAGTATATACAGTGTCCTATCCTTATATCTATAGTATATACAGTGTCCTGTCCTTACATCTATATCTATAGTATATACAGTGTCCTGTCCTTATATCTATATCTATAGTATATACAGTGTCCTGTCCCTACATCTATATCTATAGTATATACAGTGTCCTGTCCTTATATCTATATCTATAGTATATACAGTGTCCTGTCCTTATATCTATATCTATAGTATATACAGTGTCCTGTCCCTACATCTATATATATATAGTATATACAGTGTCCTGTCCCTACATCTATATATATAGTATATACAGTGTCCTGTCCCTACATCTATAGTATATACAGTGTCCTGTCCCTACATCTATATCTATAGTATATACAGTGTCCTGACCTTACATCTATATCTATAGTATATACAGTGTCCTATCCCTACATCTATATCTATAGTATATACAGTGTCCTGTCCTTATATCTATAGTATATACAGTGTCCTGTCCCTACATCTATATCTATAGTATATACAGTGTCCTGTCCTTACATCTATATCTATAGTATATACAGTGTCCTGTCCCTACAACTATATCTATAGTATATACAGTGTCCTGTCCCTACATCTATATCTATAGTATATACAGTGTCCTGTCCCTACATCTATATCTATAGTATATACAGTGTCCTGTCCTTATATCCATATCTATAGTATATACAGTGTCCTGTCCTTACATCTATATCTATAGTATATACAGTGTCCTGTCCCTACATCTATATCTATAGTATATACAGTGTCCTGTCCTTATATCTATATCTATAGTATATACAGTGTCCTGTCCCTACATCTATATCTATAGTATATACAGTGTCCTGTCCTTACATCTATATCTATAGTATATACAGTGTCCTGTCCTTACATCTATATCTATAGTATATACAGTGTCCTGTCCTTATATCTATATCTATAGTATATACAGTGTCCTGTCCCTACATCTATATCTATAGTATATACAGTGTCCTGTCCTTACATCTATATCTATAGTATATACAGTGTCCTATCCCTACATCTATATCTATAGTATATACAGTGTCCTATCCTTATATCTATAGTATATACAGTGTCCTGTCCTTACATCTATATCTATAGTATACAGGGTGTTCCTGCCCATCTGGCCCCACCTGGCTAAGTACTGCTCCCAGTCCATTCTGTGACACATGGGTCTGCACAATAAAGTTCTTGTCATAGTTGGGCGCCAAACGGTACTGGAGCATGAACCAGGGCTTCCTTTAATGACTGAAATGCCAGCTCACAAGAGAGTGTCCAGCCAACTACCTTAGGGAGTTTTCCTCTTAGTGAGATCGGTCATGGGCTGGACTACAGTACAAAAGTCTGGGACGAAACGTATGTAGTACCCTGCGGTCCCTAAGAAGGTGGGCCGTGGCCAGTCATGGATTGCCTCTTCCTTTGCTGGTTCGGGCCTAACCCTACCTCCTCACACAAGATGCCCCAGGTACTGTACCTCTGTCATCCCCATTCGACATTTGTCTGCTCTGATGGTCAGACCTGCCCACTGAATTTTTTCCAACACCTGGCCTACATGTTTCAGATGGTCCTCCCAGGTTTTATGAAAATGATAATGTTGCCTAAGTAAACCTGAGCAAAGATTTTACAACCTTCCAGCAGGTAATCAACCACACGCTGGAAGGTGGCTGGCACGTTCTTCTTCCCAAACGGCATGGACTTAAACTCAAACAGTTGAAATGGGGTGATAATCGCTGACCGTTCTTGAGCCTCTGTGGTCAGTGGTATCTGCCAATAGCCTTTGCTCAAGTAAAAGTTTTAAATATACTTTGCTCCGGCTATCTCGTCTTACAGAGCGTCAATGCAGAGCAGGGGATAGGCACCAGACATGGTCACCTTGTACAGTCAGCGGTAATCTGCGCAAAACTGTGTTGTCTTGTCCTTCTTGGGAACCAATACAACGGAGGCCGCCCAAGGACTAAATGAATGCTGGATCACACCTAGCTCAAGCATCTCTTGCACCTCCCGGTACATACACTTGTTGGCGTTTGCTGAGACCCGTTAAACGGGTTGCGCAATCGGCCTATGCTCACCAGTGTCCACATGGTGCATCACCAAGGAAGTACAGCAGGGCTTGCTACTAAACCGAGCCACAAAGGGCCACAGCACTGTCTCAAGCTGCTCCCTCTTGCGTGCACTCAACTTTTCATACTAGGCCACTTCTTCTACACTACCTTCACTTCTGGCATCCGCAAGGAGTCAGGGAGTGGATCACTTGCGGGTTCCTCAATCGTTAAGCAGCAAACCGCAGCTACCGACTCCACGCGCTCGTGGTATGCCTTCAACATATTCGCAAGGTAGGTCTGCTGCTGACTACCGTCGCTATCAATTGACATCATGCAGGTGATGTCTGTGTACGGTCCAGTCCAGGCACACTGGAGCTTGTTCTGAAATGTGGGCATCAGAGGCAAAGAGCTGGTTCCGGAAGATAAAGCAGCTGGAGTCTTTTTCTCTGGGCTGGCTGATGTTGTGGTTGCTGGTGATGGCTGTTGTCTAGCTACTGTGGTCCTTTCCTCTGGGCTTGGTTGTGCAGGTGTAGATCCTGAAGAGTGTAGTCTGGCAGCTTGGCTCTGGGTAATGGAGTTGAGAAATGAAGTCACAATTCTACCCACAACATCGTTGCCCAAGATCACATCGGTTGGGAGGCCATCCATAACGGCAACATCACGTAACTCATGGCAATCTCCCCAGTCCAGATAGAACCTAGCTATTGGCACTTCCTGTTCCAGTCCATCTGCCACAGTAACTTGGCAGTGTGACCCTGCAATACTGCAGCAGAGTCAGTGAGACAGAGGCTCGCTACAGTGATTGTGGCCCTTTAGTCTCTAAGTCCCTCTCCCTGCAGGGGTCCCACTTGGACAGGCTGCAGGTTCCTCCACATGTTTTTGGGGTCTCTTTTGAACAAACAAGTGACTCTCTCTGCTGAGTCACCATTAGACATGCCACACTTCCTAGGGTTAGAAACAGTCTCTACAGGCTTACCTTTGCCAGCTAAACAAGTCTGCCAAGCCCCAGCAACACGACTGGATGGCATATCAGGTTCATTCTGTCTCAGGCGATCAGTTTGTATCGGGTGTGTGACAGAGTGACTGGAAGGAGGCTAAATGACAGAGGTATGTGTCCCCCAGGCTTCCAGCATTGTGTACATTAAAACACGAGGGAGAATGTGTGGGTAAAGCTTCCCACAGGGTATTTCCCTACGCTAACAAAATATAGTAAGGGTCCATGGTATGGAGAAAGAGAAGGGTGGGCTCCGTACATAAGGCCCAGTTCGGGTCTTCTGATCTGCCAGTCTCTAAACAGACTGATCAAGAGATGCACCTGTGAGGTGTCTGTGAAAAGCAGCTAGAATATGCAACCATTGTCTCAGACCTGGGGAGGTGAGCTGCCTCCTGAGACACTCTGCTGTGGTGAGCAATGATATGTTGAGGGTGTGTTTGGACACAAGGTCCAACACCTGAGAGAGGGTGTCGCTAAAATGTATTCGCTAGTAGCCAGATGGCTAGGATTTTGTTTACGTTTTGTTTTGTTTGCAAGCTGGTTAATAAACTAGCTGTGGCTGTTAACCTGAAATCTCTGGACTTGTGTGGTTACTGCTGCTGTTCATCACATCTTCCCCAAGGAGAGAGTACCTATTCCCCTGATGGTGTCACAGGTGTTACACATGTGTATAGTGATCAGTGTGTATCAGGTGTGTGATATCAGTGTGACCTGTGTATAGTGATCAGGGTGTATCAGGTGTGTGATATCGGTGTGACCTGTGTATAGTGATCAGTGTGTATCAGGTGTGTGATATCGGTGTGACCTGTGTATAGTGATCAGTGTGTATCAGGTGTGTGATATCGGTGTGACCTGTGTATAGTGATCAGTGTGTATCAGGTGTGTGATATCGGTGTGACCTGTGTATAGTGATCAGTGTGTATCAGGTGTGTGATATCGGTGTGACCTGTGTATAGTGATCAGTGTGTATCAGGTGTGTGATATCAGTGTGACCTGTGTATAGTGATCAGTGTGACCTGTGTATAGTGATCAGTGTGTATCAGGTGTGATATCGGTGTGACCTGTGTATAGTGATCAGTGTGTATCAGGTGTGTGATATCAGTGTGACCTGTGTATAGTGATCAGTGTGTGTCAGGTGTGTCACTCTATCTGTAGGTTTAATAACTGAACCCTTATATATCCCTACACAACAAGAAATAACAAAAATAAAAAGGACACCTATTATTGGTGGACTTGTTATGTTGAATCACTATATACTGATACCCCCCATGCTTTGGGAATAGCTGCAGTGAATTATTTTCTTTTTAAAGAAAATGGGACCTACGAAGGACATTTACTTTAGTGTTGATTTGCTTCTTCTTACCACATAATTATATTTTATTTGATAAATGTTATTAATTACAGACACTTTGTATGGCCATGGGCACCAGATATGCCCCTAGTTTGGCCAATCTGTACATGGGTCTACATGTAGAACAATTGATTCAAATTGGTTGCTTGGGGAGAAATTTAATCTACTATGTTCAATGGTTTAATATTTATATGTATTGGGTTTATTTATTCAGTCACTTTGTAGATGTTACACGGTTCAATTTCTTTTACATGGGGGCATCTTTAACATTTTTACTTTGATATTCTTAATATGTTTGTCTTCATAAAATTTATATTTGATATTCTCTTTTATTCTGCTCTATATTTCTTCACTATAGCCCCCATGTACACAGCTCTGTGCCCACACTATACACAACGTTTTGTGGTGACCTTATAATGTTTCCACCTTTTATTAAGTTTATTCTTCATGTGATCCTCTCCTCTCACCTATATATAGGAAACTGTTAGGACAGGAAAGGGGTGGTATTTGTATGATAGACCCTTCTTGCACAATTGATCCATAACAAAGCAATCCCATATAGGTGCAGTTTAATTTAGCTTTTACTTGATGATCCTGGAACTCGCCAACAAGATCATTCAGCTGCTGACTGGAGAGGTGACTGCTGGGAATGGGACATTATACAGCAGGGGTTGGCAACCTTTTTCTATCAGAGTGCCGGCTAAAATCTAGTCGAGCCCAGGTGTGCCAGTTGGGTGTATATGCTGTTGGATCTAAACCGTCTGTTCACCTGTAAGTGTCAGTTTATCAGTTTATGAGCTCATCAGCCGGAGAGAAGAAAAGACACTGCAAGTTCTGCTTGTGCAATTAGCTCTGATTTATTGGTGACAAGTTCATATCTATATAGCACTCTGGTTACACAAAATCACGTATTTCAGAAAACTACGCCCAAAAGGTTTTAACCACTCATGCTTCCTTTACACAGATCTTCTTACATTCTCACACAGGAATTCCCCCCAGGATGGGTTGGTTTATCTCCTGTCTGCCATATCCAAGGGCATGGACATAGTTTCTTGCAAGCAGCGAGATAATAATGAATAGCTCCTACAAACTAGCTGTATCTAAGCTGTCTTTGAGCTAAAAGAGAATAAAATGGCTATAAGGCAACAAGATGGCGTCAGCTTAGCAAAATCACATTTCTCAATATATATACAGGTCTGCCTAGAGAAATTCAGGGCCCCGGTACAACAACTTCATGGGGCCCCTCCTATTAGTTGAACATGGTAAAAAAAAGTGTTGCGCCGTCGCGAGTGGTTATACAATTGGGGGTGTGGCAGTGCATTATTGGAGGCGTGTCTAGCAGGTGAAAAGCACTAGGCCACCCCTCTTACAGAAAAATGCATTACTCACACATGCCCCCTCTGCCCAGCAGCTTTGCTCACACATGTCCCTTCTCTGCCCAGCAGCTATAGTCACACATGCCCCCTCTCTGCCCAGCAGCTATAGTCACACTTGCCCCCTCTATCTGCGCCCAGCAGCTATAGTCACACTTGCCCCCTCTCTGCCCAGCAGCTATAGTCACACTTGCCCCCTCTATCTGCGCCCAGCAGATATAGTCACACTTGCCCCCCTCTATCTGCCCAGCAGCTATAGTCACACTTGCCCCCTCTCTGCCCAGCAGCTATAGTCACACTTGCCCCCTCTCTGCCCAGCAGCTATAGTCACACTTGCCCCCTCTATCTGCGCCCAGCAGATATAGTCACACTTGCCCCCCTCTATCTGCCCAGCAGCTATAGTCACACATGCCCTCTCTTCAGCACATCTTCTTCTTACCTTATTCTACACTGCACAGCACACAGGACGGGAAGATATCCAGCAGACCGCCCACACTGAGTACTATGTGACTGCTGCAGTCACATGACCTGGCGTCTGAAGGTACTTGAGCTGAAGGGGATTTAGCCACTACCAATCCCCCTGCACGCGCGCGAGCGACACCCACGAGCAAAAAAAAGAAAAGTTGTGCCCTCAATTCATGTCATGCCGCATAGTTGTGCCCACAATTCATATCATGCCGCATAGCTGTGCCCCCAATTCATACTATGCCGCATAGCTGTGCCCACAATTCATACTATGCCGCATAGCTGTGCCCACAATTCATACTATGCCGCATAGCTGTGCCCACAATTCATACTATGCCGCATAGCTGTGCCCACAATTCATACTATGCCGCATAGCTGTGCCCACAATTCATACTATGCCGCATAGCTGTGCCCACAATTCATATCATGACACAGTTGCCCCCTGGAATTTATAGTATACCAAGTATATGTGCCCCTCAATTTTCTGCTCTTTCTTACCTTTGGAGACTCGTCTTCCTCCAGAAACCCGGGAGCTGCTTTAATAAAACAGCCAGTGATGGCCGAAACAGAGACATGCGCATGCGCTTCGTTTCAGCCGTCATCTGCTGCTTTACTGGAGCAGCTTCAGTGGTCTGCGTGCCACGTCTGGCACGAATGCCGGGGGTTGCCGACCCCTGTTATACAGTAACACCAGGGGATGTGTCTGGGTGATGACCATTGTGTGTGTCAGGGTCCTATAAGGTGGATGATGTCACTGTCTATCTCTCCATGCAGGAGGGGGAGTATTTAGAAGGACACAAGGGTCTGTACAAGGACGTGATGATGGAGAATCACCAGCCCCTCACATCACTGGGTAAGAAGAGACTTTCAAACACTATACACAGCACTGAATGCAAAGAAGCCTAAAACATGTATAATGAAAAACTGAGTTCTTGTACACAAATAAATTAATAGCAATTTATTAAAAATACACAAAGGACAAATCTTAAATAGAGCAAACAGTTCCTTAAATCCAAACTCCCGCAGAAAGGGAATCTGTAGTATCCTAAAAGGATAACAAACACGGCTATTGAGATTAAGATAAAATCACAATATAAATAGTCATCTGTTTCTTCTGAGATGTGGGTAATATAACAATATGATAATAAGATTGGTCCAACTCAAAAGTATGGCGCCCCAGAATGACAACTGATCAGCTGGGCAAACCGCTATACAGCGCATGCACTCACGGTGTGGTATCCTTTTGATCCTCCGCCCTTCCGATCCGTGTGATGATCCGTAAGCAGACTTAGATGACCAACAGATGGTCTGCAATATATTAGAAGAATTGCACAATAAGTGAGTGTACGCTAGTGCATACACTCACGTGTATGTGTATATGCTAGCAGCGCTGACGTTACATCGGACTGTGTATCAGTTCTTATTGTGCAAGCGCTGTATAGCCAGTTTTTTCCATCTATGAAGACGGACGTTGTCATTCTGTGGCGCCATACATTTCAGTTGTACCGATCTTATTATTCTACTGATGATTATATTCTCATTCACATATGGATACATTATTATTATTATCATTTATTTGTTGGGCGCCACATGGTTTTCGCAGCGCCTTACATAATACGAACAGTAGACCATACAGGGTAAAACATCACAGAACAATAAACACTAAGTACCAATGCTTCGGAAACTCCGGGAAGACATATGGAGTGAGGGCGGAGCAGAAGAGTCTGTATGAGGGCAGGAGGGGAGAGGGGCCCTGCTCATACGAGCTTACATCCTAAGGGAGGGTGAACAAAACAGGCACGAAGCGAGGCAGTGATGCAATGGAGAAAAAGGGACCAGGGGAGAGGAGGGAGAACAAGCAGAGTGGATGAGGGGTTAAGTGGATGGTTGGTAGGCTTTCAGGTACAGGTGAGTTTTGAGTGCCCATTTGAAGGAGCACAGATTGGGAGCGAGACGGATGGAGTGAGGGAGGTCATTCCAGTGCAGGGGGGCAGCTCGGGAAAAGTCTTGGACTCGGGAGTGGGAAGAGGTAATGAGAGTGGAGGAGAGGCGACGGTCGTTTGCCGAGCGCAGGGAGCGAGCGGGAGTATGAATGGTAAGGAGGTTAGAGATGTAGGGAGCAGTAGACTGGGAGAGAGCTTTGTAAGTGGTAGTAAGGAGTTTAAAGAGGATTCTGTAAGGGAAAGGGAGCCAGTGTAAGGCCTGGTAGAGAGGGGAGGCAGAGGAGGAGCGACGTGAGAGAAAGATAAGTCTGGCAGCTGCATTGAGTACAGATCGGGGCGAGATGGGAGAGAGGGAGGCCAGTGAGGAGGAGGTTGCAGTAGTACAGGCGGGAGATGATGAGTGCATGGATGATGGTTTTGGTGGCGTCTTGTGAGAGGAAGGGTCGGATGCGGGCGATGTTGCGCAGTGGGAAGCGACAGGCTTGAGCAAGGAATTGGGCGTGGGGGGCAAAAGAGAGGAGTCAAGGGTGACACCCAGGCAACGGAGTTGGGTGACAGATGAGATGGTAGTGTTGTTAACAACAATTGAGAGGTTGTGGTGAGAGGGGAGTCTGGAAGGGGGAAAGACTATGAGTTCCGTTTTGGAGATGTTAATTTTGAGAAAGCGTGAGAACATCCAGGAGGAGATGGCAGAGAGGCAGTCAGATACACGAGAGAGGAGGGTGGACGAGAGATCAGGAGAGGAGATGTAGAGTTGAATGTCATCAGCATAAAGGTGATACTGAAGACCAAAGGAGGAGATGAGCGCACCAAGGGAGGAAGTGTAGAGCGAAAAGAGAAGGGGGCCGAGAACAGAGCCCTGGGGGACTCCTACTTGGAGGGGCGTGGGGGCGGTGGGAGAGCCGGACGTGGAGACAGAGAAGGTGCGGTTAGCAAGGTAAGAGCAGAACCAGGCATGGACAGAACCAGAGAGGCCTAGAGAGAGAAGAGTTTGCAGAAGGAGGGGGTGGTCCACGGTGTCAAAGGCCGCGGAGAGGTCGAGGAGGATAAGTAAGGAGAAATGACCCCTGGATTTGGCTGATAGGAGGTCATTGGTGACTTTAGCCAGGGCAGTTTCAGTGGAGTGGAGGGGGCGGTAACCAGATTGGAGAGGGTCGAGGAGGGAATTGTCTAAGAGGTATCTGGTGAGACGACAGCAGACTAACCGCTCAAGAAGTTTGGAGGCATAGGGGAGAAGAGAGATAGGACGATAATTGGCAACGGAGGAGGGGTCGAGGTTGGGTTTTTTGAGGATAGGAGAGATGAGAGCGTGTTTGAATGAGGAGGGTACAACACCAGAGGAGAGTGATAGGTTGAAGAGGTGTGCCAGGTAGGAGCAGGCAGTGGGAGAGAGAGAGAGCGAAGGAGGTTAGAGAGATTGGATCAAGAGGACAAGTGGAGGGAGGAGAGAAAAGAATGAGGGAGCGAACTTCATCGCCTGTTGTGGGGCTGAAGGAGCTCCAGAGTTGTTTGTTAGAGGGAGGTGAAGCAGTAATGGCAGTGGGAGAGGGGTTGGAGGAGGAGATGTTGAGTCTGATGGCTTCAATTTTGGAGGAGAAAAAAGTGGTGAAGTCATCAGCTGAGAGGGAGAGAGGGACCGGAGGGGGGGGGGGGGAGAAAGGAGGGAGTTAAAGGTGGCGAAGAGATGACGGGGATTAGAGGACTGAAAGGAAATGAGGGATTTAAAGAAGGTTTGTTTAGCCAGGGAGAGGGCAGAGCAGAATGAGGAGAGGATAAATTTAAAGTGAAGGAAGTCAGCCAGGGAGCGAGATTTCCTCCAGAGGCGTTCTGCAGTGCGAGAGCACTTTTTAAGGAAGCGGGTGAGTTTGGAGTGCCATGGTTGGGGGATGAGACAGCGTCGGCGGATGGGAGAGGCAGGGGCGACAGCGTCAAGGGCAGTAGTGAGGGAGTGGTTGTAGAGACAGGATGCCTGGTCAGGGCAAGTCAGGGAGGGAAGGGGAGAGAGGAGAGAATCAAGAGTGGAGGAGAAGGAGATGGGGTCAATTGCATCAAGGTTGCGTCTGGTGAGGGTGGCTTTAGGCGGGGGGGGGAGCAGGGGAGGAGGACAGAGTGAAAGAGAGGAGATGGTGGTCGGAGAGTGGGTAGGGAGAGATGGAGAAGTCTGAGAGATCGCAGAGATGCGAGAAGACAAGGTCGAGGGAGTGACCAAGATGGGTGGGGGAGGAGGTCCACTGAGTGAGACCAAGGGAGGAGGAGAGGGAGAGAAGTCTGATAGTGGCAGGGTCTGAGCAGTTGTCGATGGGGATGTTGAAGTCCCCGAGTATGACGGAGGGAAGGTCAGAGGAAAGGTAGTGGGGGAGCCAGGCGGCGAAGTTATCCAGGAACAGGGAGGTAGGGCCAGGGGGGCGGTAGATGACGGAGACCCGGAGATGGATGGGGGAGAAAAGACGAATGGAGTGAACTTCAAAGAGGAGCAAGAGAGGGAAGGTACAGTGGGAATGACCCGAAAAGTACAATATTTGTTCATCTACAGGATACCTATTGGAGGATTAGGTCACTATTCATATTGTACATACAGTTATTGCTCTGAATATTGTTTGTTTTATACATATATTTGTCTACTACTTAAACTTTTTTATATTGCTGCAATACCGCTTTATTCTCTATTTTATAGAGTTATACCAGATTTTTAATAAATTGTTATAAATTTATTTACATGAACTCATAGTTTTTAATTTGACATGTTTTGGGCTTCTTTAAAATTAGCGCTGTGTATAGTGTTTGACAATTTTGTAATTTGAGGATCTCGCAGGTTCCTCTTCAGCTGCGATTGCATTTTAGCCGTTTTCGACTTCTCATATTCTCATCTCGGTATTGTTACAAGAGGAGACTTTAATTTATTGTAAAGGGGAGAGCGGTTTTAAGAGCTACCCAGATACATATTATTTGGTCATCACCTATAAACAATGTATTCAGTCACTGTGTGTCTCCTACAGATGGATCCAGTAACAGAAATAACCCAGAGAGATGTCCCCGTCCTCTTTATTCACAGGATTGTACAGATGAAAAACACAGTATCCCACAGGAGTATCAGGTAGATGGGATTTAGGGTCTCACCAAATACCAAAATACCTATGGTCCTTTTTAGTACACGATCTGTAGAGCAGCTGTGTGGGTTTGCTACTGTTTAATTTTAATTAATGAAATTGAACATTATTAAAATGTTATGTTATTGTAATTTGGGTAAATTAGGGTGAAGCTCAGACTGAAATGAAGTTAGAAGTTATAGAGGGAGAAGAAGAGACGTATGTGAGGGGTGATCAGCAGTGTAAGGAGGAGGAAATCCCTACAGATATCAGCACAGGTGAGTAATAACCACTGATTACAGAAAAGAGTCACATATTCTCCTTGTTCAGTCACTACAACAATCTCTTATTCCACACCCTCCTCTGTCAGTACAAACTAATGATTAAAAACTTTTTGCCCAGTGGGGGAGTCCGGAGCCATCTGCTCCTGGTCTACTCACATCATATCATTGTGCTACCAGCCCAGAGATCTGACAGTCTACTCCCCACACTCTCTGGTGATTCTCATATATCAGTACAAGGGACGTCACCATAGTTTTTCAGTCACTGATTAATGAAATGAGACCACGTGTGAAATTACCCATGATCCTTCCTGTGCTCAAATAGTGATAATTTTTGTTTATATACGGTACTCGGTAATGATTACATTCTCTTCATTTTATTTGAGGTAGACTATATACTAGTACTACAACTACCTATCTTATTATGTTATGCACCTTATGGGTGTGTGATTGTATGTGAAGCTGTGGGTTTGCAGGTTGTCTGAGTTTCTATACTTTTATTTATAATGTTTGTCTATAAGGCTCCTCATAATTCCTCAGCACCATACATGGAGGTAGCAGCAGCGAGAGTTACCCAGAAGGACGCGGTTCTAGGTGCTCTGACAAGCAGGTCTCTCCTCCTTCCACTTGTCTTCTTCCTGTTCCCCACTTATCTCCTACACTTCCCTCAGCACTACCTGGCTTTGGCTACTCTTGACATCGTTTTATTTGCCCTGATACTGCTTTTTTGTTATATGACTTGCATTATCATTATCATCATTTATATAAATAGCGCCAGTATATTCTGTAGCGCTTTGTGAATGGTTCCCCCTGGCCTATCACACTGACCAGAGCTGCAAGGCAGTAGGCAGAGCTTTGGTACTGAAATGTTGGGTCCCAACCTCAGAACAGCCAAATATCGGATTAGATTGGTCTAATCTGTAGGTTACAGGAATTACAGGAGGTAAGTAGTCAAAGCAGAAGCAATGATATTTTATTTGCTCAAGTAGCCCTTATAAGGACAGTTATACACGCCAGTTTATGGTACTAGTGATTTTTCCAGAAGTGTACAGGTGAAATGATACATTACATAGTGAAATAGTGCTCCTTTCATACACATTCTGACACACGTTAGCAGGGGGTAACACCACCCACTGATCTTAGATGGCTCCGCAAGGACTGATATATTACATCAGATATTTAGTATCAGGATACAATATGTTCTCCAAACTTAGATTTATTGCAATGCAAAGTTAACAAATTTTACACAAATCTGTTATTTCCTAAATCACATTGTTCAGAAGTTTACTTTCATTTTAACAATGCAGGATAATGGTTAACGACTCTATGCTGTGCTTTCAGGCTAAAAAGACGTGTTGGTCACTTCACATGAAAAGAATGAATTAGCATCAGGCTCCCTTTAGAAATGTTGCGAAAATCCAATTTCTTCCACTGGCAGGGTCTCAGAAATAAAAACATTTCCTATACAGAAGTACAACATAATATTAAAAAATCAGTACATTTGCAATGATATAAGCAGTGCCAAGCACCCCTAATTAAAGTAAATATGTACAATAAATTATTTCTACATGATCCAGCCACAGGTATGTTTTGTGATTTCCGCTGTTGATACCTTGCCAAATTGTATTAGATTGTATTTGGAGAGAAATTTTGGGGTAATCATTTTCAGATAAACACAATCTGACCACCACTGATACACAATGCCTGTATCAGGAATAAGGTGGGAGAGGCTGGGTACAAACTTCTATTCAGATGATTCAGTTTGGGAATATCCTAAAATCAAGTCTAATGGTAGACATTAATTCCCTTATTTAAAAAAGGTTCCTGCAATTGATATTTCCCATTAATCTACCCTGTTTATTGGTGTGTTACAGTAGCGTTATGGTTGTATAAGAGATGCCTCCTTATATACTTAGTATATGTAGCATACACAGTCACTTCTGCTTTCCCTGTGAAGCTATTTATTGCTTAGATAAATGTACACACATCATCTGATAATCACATATAAACAATGTACTCAGTCACTGTGTGTCTCCTACAGATGGATCCAGTAACAGAAATAACCCAGAGAGATGTCCCCGTCCTCTTTATTCACAGGATTGTACAGAGGAAAATCACAGTATCCCACAGGAGTATCAGGTAGATGGGATTTAGTGAACAAACAATCAGAGAGCGCAAAGTGAAGTTATATAATAATTCTTCTATATATGAATGGAGATATATTAGTGGTTAGCAAAGAACTAAAATAGAAAGAAAAACAATTGACACAGACTCACATCGTGAGCTTAATGATTATAGCTCTTTTTGAGAAACGGTAGCGTTGTTCACAGCATAGTCTGCTTGGACCTGGAAATCTCACCCTAGTAATCCCTACAAGCGGTCCTGGTCTTGGCTCCTTCTGTTTTCCGATGTTCGGTATCCACGCCTGGTGTAACCGGAGTTCTCGCTGCGTCTGGAACGCGAAAGTGACCTATGGAACACAAACTAGAGTGGCTGGTGTGTGTAAAAAAAGCAACCAACGCGTTTCATCCATATCTTGGACTTTTTCAAGGATACTGCTCAGTGTAATACAGCGATTCTATATACACTGCCTCCTTCACTGATTGGTTAAAAAAACTTTATTGGTAAAACAAGTTAAAATGGTTATGTTTCTAGCCATATACCGATGAATTACTCTATATGTGAATTTAAAACAAAAATTGGATAAAAGTTTATTTAGTAAAATAGACATATTAAAATATATCCGGGAACCGTATGTTACTAGTGAATGAGCATAATCTCTCACCTATTCTGTTAATAATGCAAGTTTAGACTTAAAAAGGACCCAAGGTCAAAATCAATATTAAGGCTGTGCGGTATAAGAGATTTCATCAAAGATGGAGAACGAAAGACTAAGAATTATACAAAGGAAATGGATAGTAACTTCATATTGGCCACAAGCAACCACCACGGAAATTGCATTAGTAATATTCTGAAAGGGCAGTTCATGATGCTTAACTGTCCTGATTCAGACGTCTTTACTATCCAGGGGGACCTTGTTTTACCAATAAAGCTTTTTTAACCAATCAGTGAAGGAGGCAGTGTATATAGAATCGCTGTATTACACTGAGCAGTATCCTTGAAAAAGTCCAAGATATGGATGAAACGCGTTGGTTCTGTTTTACACACACCAGCCACTGTAGGTTTTGTTCCATAGGTCACTTCCGCGTTCCAGACGCAGCGAGAACTCCGGTTACACCAGGCGTGGATACCGAACATCGGAAAACAGAAGGAGCCAAGACCAGGACCGCTTGTAGGGATTACTAGGGTGAGATTTCCAGGTCCAAGCAGACTATGCTGCGAACAACGCTACTGTTTCTCAAAAAGAGCTATAATCATTAAGCCCAGGATGTGAGTCTGGATCACTTGTTTTTCTGTCTATTTTATTTCTTTGCTAACCACTAATATATGTCCATTCATATATAGAAGCATTATTATATAACTGTACTTTGCGCCCTCTACTTGTGTGTTCGACTTATTTATTTATGAGGTGCAGCACCTATTCAACAAGAGCACCGTTTCCTTTTATTTGCTCAGATGGAATTTAGCGTCTCAAGAAATACCAGAATGACTTTTCATGCTGATATTCTACTGTTTAATCTCAATGAATGAAATCAGACATTATTAAAGTGTTATTTTATGCTTTTTGGGTTAATTAGGGTAAAGATCTAACTCTTTTTAAGAAAGAAGTGAGGTGTGATCAGCAGTGTAAGGAGGAGGAAATCTCTACAGATATCAGCACAGGTCAGTAATAAACACTTATTACAGAAATGTGTCACATATTCTCCTTGTTCAGTCACTACAACAATCTCTTATTCTACATCCTTCTCTGTCAGTACAAAATAATGTGTAAATGTATCTGCCCAGTGGGGGAGTCAGCAGCCATCAGCCCCTATTAGACTCCTGCTCTCCTCCTCACATCATATCATTGTGCTACCAGCCCAGAGATCTGACCAGTCTCCTCCTCACACTCTCTGGTGATTCTCATACATCAGGAGCCATCAGCCCCTATTAGACTCCTGCTCTCCTCCTCACATCATATCATTGTGCTACCAGCCCAGAGATCTGACCAGTCTCCTCCTCACACTCTCTGGTGATTCTCATACATCAGGAGCCATCAGCCCCTATTAGACTCCTGCTCTCCTCCTCACATCATATCATTGTGCTACCAGCCCAGAGATCTGACCAGTCTCCTCCCCACACTCTGGTGATTCTCATACATCAGGAGCCATCAGCCCCTATTAGACTCTTGCTCTCCTCCTCACATCATATCATTGTGCTACCAGCCCAGAGATCTGACCAGTCTCCTCCTGACAATCTCTGGTGATTCTCATACATCAGGAGCCATCAGCCACTATTAGACTCCTGCTCTCCTCCTCACATCATATCATTGTGCTACCAACCCAGAGATCTGACCAGTCTCCTCCCTACGGTCTGGTGATTCTCATACATAAGAAGCCATCAGCCCTTATTAGACTCCTGCTCTCCTCCTCACATCATATCATTGTGCTACCAGCCAAGAGATCTGACCAATCTCCTCCTCACACTCTCTGGTGATTCTCATACATCAGGAGCCATCAGCCCCTATTAGACTCCTGCTCTCCTCCTCACATCATATCATTGTGCTACCAGCCCAGAGATCTGACCAGTCTCCTCCTCACACTCTGGTGATTCTCATACATCAGGAGCCATCAGCCCCTATTAGACTCCTGCTCTCCTCCTCACATCATATCATTGTGCTACCAGCCCAGAGATCTGACCAGTCTCCTCCCCACACTCTCTGGTGATTCTCATACATCAGGAGCCATCAGCCCCTATTAGACTCCTGCTCTCCTCCTTACATCATATCATTGTGCTACCAGCCCAGAGATCTGACCAGTCTCCTCCCCACACTCTCTAGTGATTCTCATACATCAGGAGCCATCAGCCCCTATTAGACTCCTGCTCTCCTCCTCACATCATATCATTGTGCTACCAGCCCAGAGATCTGACCAGTCTCCTCCCCACACTCTGGTGATTCTCATACATCAGGAGCCATCAGCCCCTATTAGACTCCTGCTCTCCTCCTCACATCATATCATTGTGCTACCAGCCCAGAGATCTGACCAGTCTCCTCCTGACAATCTCTGGTGATTCTCATACATCAGGAGCCATCAGCCACTATTAGACTCCTGCTCTCCTCCTCACATCATATCATTGTGCTACCAGCCCAGAGATCTGACCAGTCTCCTCCTGACAATCTCTGGTGATTCTCATACATCAGGAGCCATCAGCCACTATTAGACTCCTGCTCTCCTCCTCACATCATATCATTGTGCTACCAACCCAGAGATCTGACCAGTCTCCTCCCCACACTCTGGTGATTCTCATACATCAGGAGCCATCAGCCCCTATTAGACTCCTGCTCTCCTCCTCACATCATATCATTGTGCTACCAGCCCAGAGATCTGACCAGTCTCCTCCTGACAATCTCTGGTGATTCTCATACATCAGGAGCCATCAGCCACTATTAGACTCCTGCTCTCCTCCTCACATCATATCATTGTGCTACCAGCCCAGAGATCTGACCAGTCTCCTCCTGACAATCTCTGGTGATTCTCATACATCAGGAGCCATCAGCCACTATTAGACTCCTGCTCTCCTCCTCACATCATATCATTGTGCTACCAACCCAGAGATCTGACCAGTCTCCTCCCTACGGTCTGGTGATTCTCATACATAAGAAGCCATCAGCCCTTATTAGACTCCTGCTCTCCTCCTCACATCATATCATTGTGCTACCAGCCAAGAGATCTGACCAATCTCCTCCTCACACTCTCTGGTGATTCTCATACATCAGGAGCCATCAGCCCCTATTAGACTCCTGCTCTCCTCCTCACATCATATCATTGTGCTACCAACCCAGAGATCTGACCAGTCTCCTCCCTACGGTCTGGTGATTCTCATACATAAGAAGCCATCAGCCCTTATTAGACTCCTGCTCTCCTCCTCACATCATATCATTGTGCTACCAGCCCAGAGATCTGACCAGTCTCCTCCCCACACTCTGGTGATTCTCATACATCAGGAGCCATCAGCCCCTATTAGACTCCTGCTCTCCTCCTCACATCATATCATTGTGTTACCAGCCCAGAGATCTGACCAGTCTCCTCCCCACACTCTGGTGATTCTCATACATCAGGAGCCATCAGCCCCTATTAGACTCCTGCTCTTCTCCTCACATCATATCATTGTGCTACCAACCAAGAGATCTGACCAGTCTCCTCCTCACACTATAATTTTGCTAATACATCAATATATTGGATGCCACCACTGTAGTTCCATCACTGATGAATGGGGTGAGATCCCGCCATTACCCATGATCATCCCTGTCTATTAATACCGAAATGCTCGATTAGAGATCAATGTGTATATTAACACAGCAATACTAAAACAAAATAGCATCTGATTCAACTAAGAAAACACAGAATTATAACCACACAACTGACGTTGCGCAATAGCTCTCCATGCTTTGATTTTTATAGTATGTACTGTTGCTCTTCTTCAGATCTGCCTCTGTATCCTTTTCTGTTTTATGCTTCCTTCCAATTATTGCTCATCTGTGTCTTGCTCCATTTTCCTTCTCTGTCCTGATGCTCTCCCCCGCTCTGTGCTTGTTTACATGAAGGCCTTAATCTAAATTAGTAGCCATTGGACTATGCTACATGAGGTTGACCAGAGGGACATAGAGAGGCTACTTCACTGTTTTCTTTTGCCACCTATGTGTTCACCTGGAGAACTTCAAGTAGTACAGACCCATTTATAGGACGTGCTGCTAAATTTGCCCAAATCTACTCTGCTTCTATGGCTCCAGTGATTTGATAGACATTGTGGTCGGAGAATATTACTGACTTGAGAAATGTTACTCCCCAAAGTCTGCATTTCAGGAGGAGTAGTCCAAAGTGTCTAAGCTACTTGCATGTTACTGGATCTATGTATTGTGCTTGGTAATACAGTTGTGTTCTATGTTAAGACTATGTTTTATATCTTCAAGAAAAGTCATTTTGGCTTTTTGGACATTTATAATTGTGTTCATAATTGCAAATTGAAATTAAACATTTGAATATCTTGAACTCTATACTAGTATGACAATTTACTCAATGTATAAACACGACGTCCATTTACATACATTTAATTCCAGCAGATGGACGCAATAGCAGGAATATTTCGAAGGAATGGCTCATCTTGTATCCAGATTTTAAAATAGAAGATACCATTATACAAGATTCTCCAGGAGATCCGCCTATTACTCTAAATATACATCCAGCACTGCACAGTGCAGATATATTATCTGATCCCTCTAATCTTGATGGATGTTCTCCTTATAACTCAGATATTGTTACACACAGTACAGCTCGTACAGGTAATACAGTGTTTCCCTCTCGTGAATGTGGTGATAGTTTTACAAGTCAGTTAATCTTTGTTAGTCATCAGAGAACTCACACAAGAGAGAAATCATTTTCATGTTCTGAGTGTAGGAAATGTTTTACAAAGAAATCATATCTTGCGCAACATCAGAGAACTCACATAGCTGAAAAACAATTTCCGTGTTCTGAGTGTAAAAAATGTTTTTTTTATAAATCACATCTTGCTCAACATCAGAGAACTCACACAGGTGAGAAACCATTTCTATGTTCTGAGTGTGGGAAATGCTTTACACAGAAATCATATCTTGCTAAACATCAGACAACTCACACAGGTGAGAGACCATTTATATGCTCTGAATGTGGGAAATGTTTTAGAACTAAAGCACATCTTGATAAACATAAGAGATCTCACACAGGTGAGAAACCATTTCCATGTTCTGAGTGTGGGAAATGCTTTACACAGAAATCAGCTCTTGTTAACCATCAGATGACTCACCCAGGCGAGAAACCATTTCCATGTTCTGAGTGTGGGAAATGCTTTACACAGAAATCAGCTCTTGTTAACCATCAGATGACTCACCCAGGTGAGAAACCATTTCCATGTTCTGAGTGTGGGAAATACTTTACAGCTAAATCACATCTTGATAAACATCAGAGATCTCACACAGGTGACAAACCATTTCCATGTTCTGAGTGTGAGAAATGCTTTACACAGAAATCAGCTCTTGTTAGCCATCAGATGACTCACACAGGTGAGAAACCATTTCCATGTTCTGAGTGTGGGAAATGCTTTACAGCTAAATCGCATCTTGATAAACATCAGAGATCTCACACAGGTGACAAACCATTTCCATGTTCTGAGTGTGGGAAATACTTTACTCATAAATCAACTCTTGATAAACATCAGAGATCTCACACAGGTGACAAACCATTTCCGTGTTCAGAGTGTGGGAAATGTTTTATATATAAATCAGCTCTTGTTAGCCATCAGAGAATTCACACTGGTGAGAAACCATTTCCATGTTCTGAGTGTGGACAATGCTTTATAAATACATCACAGCTTCATAACCATCAGATTATTCACACAGGTGAGAAACCATTCCCATGTTCTGAGTGTGGGAAATGGTTTACACATAAATCAGTTCTTGTTAGACATCAATATATTCACACAGGTGAGAGACCATTTCCATGTTCTGAGTGTGGGAAATGTTTTACTCATAAATCCGCCTTTGTTGAGCATCAGAGAACTCACACAGGTGAGAAACCATTTTCATGTTCTGAGTGTGTGAAATGTTTTTCTAAAAAATCAGCTTTAATTACACATCAGAGAACTCACACAGGTGAGAGACCATTTCCATGTTCTGAGTGTGGGAAATGTTTTACTCATAAATCCGCTTTTGTTGAGCATCAGAGAACTCACACAGGTGAGAAACCATTTTCATGTTCTGAGTGTGTGAAATGTTTTTCTAAAAAATCAGCTTTAATTATACATCAGAAAACTCACACAGGTGAGAGACCATTTCTATAATCTGCTGGGTGTTAGAAATGTTTTAAATGCAAATTAGCTTTTTTTTTTACACATTAGAAAATTCATTTAATAGAGATGCAGCAATATTGAAATTATTGTAAAAGCTGTTTATTTTATTAATACAAATTATAAAAAGACTCGTAAAAATATGTACAGAATGTATACTTATTAGACATCACTGAGTTATGGAGCACAAATCAAAGCTCCACACACACAGTATATTAACATGATATAATGTAATCATCATCCATAGACATAGGTGGAATGTGTGTCATCAACAGCAGACTGGAGAAGATCGCTCATGTGTGGAACTTATTCCAGTTTCTTTATTATATTATATATCGCCATCACTGTCCACAGTACTAACAAGACCACATTGTAGTTATATAGGATCCTAAGTTATCCCAGTAATGAGCTGCAGAAATGTGGGCCCACAGTGCAAATATAATATTGTGACTGATCCATTTATATGGGGACATGCGTGGCCTGGTGGGTAAAGCTGCATCTGAAAAACTAAAGTGCAAAACTGTTCCTTATGGGAGGAGCTAAGACTTCTATTGCCTCGTTGTTTTATAATTAAATGCTCTCTGAGTCATTTTTTTCCAGTTGGTAAGTTATCTCCAGTGGGTCTAACAATTCTATGGTTGGATTTTCCTGGTAGAAAGGTTACTGATAGATGGATCCCTCTTCTCCTTCCAGCAGCCGGATCTCTTCTACTTTCTAGATAGTAAGAACCTCTCTCGCCTTCTCTTTGGAATTAATTCAGAAAGTTAAGGACGTGTTTAATTGACATTGTGACAGCTGCTTCCCTTTAAATAATAACATACAGGATTTTTTTGTGGAGATCCCACAATCTGCTATAGATGGGGCATGTTTTGTTATGGAGGTATTGGACCTATGTGGTCTTTGTAGAGGTCCAACCTGGATGGAGACTCTTTAGCAGTGTAGTTTAAGAAAGGTATAAGACTACAAGCAGCGATAAAAGACAACATGCACACCCAAGAGGACAATTCTAATTTCTTAAAAACACTCAAAAGCACAAATTAAAACTAAAATTTCCACTGCACTCAGATATGGGTTACATACTGCAAACACAAATATATCTCACAGGGGTATACAGTAATGGAACCTTCTTACTACAGCTGTGATTTACTAAGTGCAGTATGGACAGCGTAACACACAGTGGGGAGAGCCGTTTTATGGCCTGGGCCAAGATTCAAGAAAATCCAGCCTATCGGTTCACTATGAACCAGTGACATCACTGAGGGACTTCATGAATCGATTGGCTGCATTCTAAAGAATGCCTACAGAATGGCAGTCTGTGCTGTTTGTCAGTGACAATTGTGCTGTAATGTGCCACCTTAACCATTAGAACAGTGTTTCCCAACTCCAGTCCTCAAGGACCCCTAACAGTGCAGATTTTCCAAGTGACCAGTGATATAATTATACCACCTGTGGATCTTTCAAAATGTCAGTTAATAATGATTACACCTGTGCTCCAGCAAAGAGATATGGAAAACCTGCACTGTTAGGGCTCCCTGAGGACTGGAGGTGGGAACCAGTGGTTTAGAGTCTTATATGTTCTGCTTTTACTTTGCAAGTTAAAGTTCATTGCTATTTTTTTGTTTATATAAATATAATATAATATTGTGTACTGCAGTTTGTATACTCACTAATGGAGAATGTTCAAGTTCAGTTTGGTTTAATTTTTGTATCTATACTTTGTATTCTTTATATACTGAATAAGTAAATGAAATAACAGTACAGTGCATTTATGGACATTACATACCATTATATGATCTATACACAAATAAGGTCATAAAGTATATAATTACCATCATGTTGACTTCTTGTATTTTGTTCAATCATTTAAACAAGATAAAAAGGGAAAAATGATGGAATGGATCAGCTGATAAGGGGACAGCCTTTATAAAGTAACGAGGGGAGAGTGAGTTTGTGTCAGTGTGTGGTGGGGTCCCAAGTTCTCTGTGTTGTTTTCTCAATAAAATATATTTCCTCTTCCTTTGTGGCAGCATACACTATGGGTTAATCCTCACTTGTGTGTGAGTCAGAACAGGAAAGAAGATCCACCTGCTGGGTATATATAGCCAGGCCTCCCTCCTTTATGTGTCTTGTTTATGAGAGTTCTAGGTGTTATGGGTTTAGCTATAGATGTGGTACCGTGGGACAGATTAGACATGAGAAATTTTCGGTTACATTTCTAACTAATTATTCTAAGTAAGTGGAACAGGGATACACAATGCCTTATTTCCCTGACAAAAGGGCAAGACAGGGTCTGCCATGGTGGACATTGGCAAGCGCTGTGGAAAAGTGCATATAGTCATCACGACAGATGCCAGCTAATACAATTGCGGCACCACATAAAGCACAAGGTCAGTGGAAAGAACAGATAACCACTTTAATCTGTGCACTCATCCCCCTTATATTTGAGGACAGATCATTTATTTATTTCCAGGACCTCACAATCGGTCGATACTTCAGATTACATTCCGAAATTCAAGCAATGGTGGTGTCATATATAAACCATCAAGGGGGCACAGAAAGCCATATTATTATGGAGATGCGGCCTCTACTGCTTTGGGCAGAAGGCAGCTTGGCAGGCTTGAGGCACCAGGAGCCATCAATATCGGAGCAGATTTTCTGAGACAAAATATCTTACACCCAGTGGAATGGGCATTCAGCAGGTAAGTATTTCTCAAACTTGTTGAACAGTGGGGCCTACGTGGCAATATCCAATAAGGCCAAAGTTATATTTTGCCAGTTATGTGGACAAAAAAGCAGATGCTGTGGAAGCCTTCTCTGTGAAATGGCACATCAGTTTGCGTTATGTTTTTCGCCCATGCACTTTATATCCCAGGTCTTAAAGAAAATAAAAAGGGGGTGTGACCTGGCAAACTAACATGTCAGACATACTCTGATATAGCTCCTCATCTAGAGAACCTCCAGCTTTATCTTGTGGTTTCCCCTTCCTCAACTTTTTTTACAGTACATCTACGCTCATCTTACCCCATGGGATATGCCAGAAGGCAATTTTTGAGAACCGAGAGACCTGTGTGTCTCTGATACCAGCTTGGAGGCTATTTCCCACCAGTTGGCGATTGCACCTCCTCCGGCAAGTTCCATCACCAGGGGCCGGCTTCTCTGTTTCTTCAATAGTGTGACCCCTGGATTACCTGTCCCTCTGCCTTGACTGATTTGAGAGGATAACAGAGTACACCCGTGCCCTACCACTTGGACACTGAGATGCTCTTGCACTCGCCCTGCCTTCTACCTCTCTATGCACACTCCTGCCCCTGTATCACCACCTTGCTTGGTGCCTTGTCAGGAGGACACTGTGCCAGCTTCCCCTCAGCCGCACTTTCAGAGTGCAGGCTTTCTGCTGCGTTTTTCCTGCCAATCAGATCATCTGGGTTCACCTGCCTGACGTGTCCACTGGTCCTGTGATGGAAAGAGGAGCGTCTCTGCAAACACCCTGTACAACTCACCCAGGTTGGAGATCCAGGGTTCTATCGCTCACTCCCATCTTCTTGGCGAAGTGCTTGCATACCAGATGCTGGATACTTGCAGTGTTCTGCTCATTTGGGCTTCTACTCCTGCAGCTTGCTTTGCAGTTGAGCCAGAGGAAATTGATTTTCAAGTGCTGTCTCTCCATAACAGTGTGGTCTGATTTCCTATTGCTCACCTAGCACCGGTCAGTGACATAAAATTATATACTTTGCTATCATAGTTGTTTCAATACCCTGACCAGCAAGAATAATCCACTATGCCAACTTTGGGTGTCTTCAACTGTTACTGCATACCATACTCTCTGTATCCCTCCACCATAAAGTTCTCCCTTATGTTCTAAAGGCCCCTATCGGACATTTAGGGGCAATGAACCTCTTCAAGTGGCTTTTGGAGAATGGAGGACATTGTATTACACTAGACAACCTGAGATGAACATATGTATCAGTTCCGACAGGAACTTAATGCTATCTACAATCAACAGGAAGACATGGATAATCAGGCCTGGAGGAAAAATTGTAGGATCAAGGGGATCCCCAAATCTATAGAACCAGTTCATTTGGACCTTTACCTCAGGAAACTTTTCTCCAAACTGGCCTGGAAGTACCTGAAAAACAGCTCCTCCTAGATCAAGCCTATAGAACACTTAAACCTCGACTACAAAATCAATCTCTACCAAGATATGTAATTCTATGCTTTCTCTTCATTACGGCTAAAGAATCTATTCTGCAACCAGCAAGGAAACTGCAAATCCTAACCTACGAAGATAATTCCCTTCAGATTTTCCAAGACTTCTCCCACACTACTCTAGCTAGGAGAAGAGAACTCCAACCTCTATCCTACTTCGTAGGATTGGTCCTTCTGATTCTAACCAATAGAGTAACAATACTCGGGACCACCATGGATAGACTCCCAAAATGCTCTAAACCACGTACTCCAGTCCCCTGAGTATTTGGCCAAAATATCCCTTGAACTTGGAATGCCTTGATTATGCTACTGGATCCCATTAGTTTTGTCCGACGTGATACATGTTTCGTCTTTTGGCAACCTGCTCCTGATCTAATTATTGATTTTCTATGAAGCCCTGGCGGACACTACTATGCTTAGATAAAAGATGTCTTGACACCTTCCAACCTTCAGTCCTCTAAGCATTCCCCAAGTTCTCCCATTTTTGATATTTTGACTGCCTCTACAAACTGCACCACTGGTGACAAGCAGCCTCAATATTTTCATTATACACACTATTCTGGTTACTGAGGAGTGTAAGTTTATTTGAAATATTTTTTTAGTGTCATGGACTTAACTCTGCTAGGAATAGGACATATGAAGGATGCCCCTTGTTTGGTATATTGTTTTTCCATCTGTTTGTTTTTCTCTCCTCCCCTCTACCGCTAGTGTCTCTCTCCTATCTACGGAACCTGATTCCCACAACAAAGAAGATGGGATCTGATACAGTTACATGGAAGCTGCCAGTGTATCAGGACTTAATTGCATTTAGTGGTATTGTTACTTGTTTGTACGTACCCTAGGTATAATGCGTATTTAAGGCCACTTAGGAGCCTTCTCCTGCCTTTCTCCCTCACCCCCCAGTCTCCCGTCTGGTTTTATTACCCTTTCGTTGTTTGGTTATTGCTAGTCATGTCCCCACAGAGTAATGGGCTCACTGTAGTCGCCCAGATTTTTTGCTCATCACTTCTCGTCCGCAGCCAGCACTATAGAGAGATGGACATTGGTACACTTGGTCACCTTCTTTCTTTTCCTTTGACCATTTTCCTTCTCATCCCCTGGTTGTCACCTTACTTTCTGTCCTTTCTGGGGGTTTTTACCAGTTCTGGTCTGCTATTGCACAACCAATGACCTTCTCATGACTTTAAATATTATCTGAAGGGCCTCAACTTTCCCCCAAAATGATCTAAACTAAACTCCTCTCTTCTAGCTCTGAAGGGTGACCTGGACTTCCTTCAGGAGACTCACTTTATCAAAGACCTCCACCCCAAACTCAAATCTAAAAATTTCCCCTTGAGTTACCATGCATGTGATCTCAAACAGAAAAAATGTTGAGTAGCAATTGTCGCATACCACCTCACCTTTGACCTCCTAGAAGGACAAAGAGAGTAGATTCCTGATCCTGGTTGGTACTTTAAATAACCTTCCCTGCACTCTTGAATACCTTTATAATCATCATCATCCTCACCATTTATTTGTATAGCGCCACTGATTCTGCAGCGCTGTACAGAGAACTCACATCAGTCCCTGCCCCATTGGGGCTTACAGTCTAAATTACACACACACACAGACTACAAGTATGTTTTTGGAGTGTGGGAGGAAACCAGAGCACCCAGAGGAAACCCACGCAAACACGGGGAGAACATAGAAACTCCTCACAGGTAAGGCCGTGGTCAGGAATTGAACTCATGACCCCAGTGCTGTAAGGCAGAAGTGCTACTTAGCGACTGTGCTGCCCCTTTATGTCCCAAACTAAGACCAACATAAATTCTTCAATTAGGATCCTTGATGGCGCACATTAGCAGGGAGCACTAATTGTAAGAGGGGACTTTAATGTTGTCTTAGCTCCAAGTATAGACAGAACCCCCTTTCATGAGGCCCTGTCTGTTCAGAAAGACTTCCAGAATTCTAAGGCACTACAAGCATTTCTCCTTAACCTATATAATTCGTGGAGAGTCTCTGACCCTTTAGCCAGAGATTACACCTCACCCTCAAACTTGCCTCTTCCTTAGCCCTGAGACCTCACAAAGCATCCTGGACAATTAATGAGTCTCTATTCCATAACAGAAATACTGTCACTTACTTAAAATCTCTCCTTTCTGAATATTTAGAAATGAACGATACTCCAGAAATCTCTCCAGTGACCCTATATAGGATGCCTATAAGGCAGTTCTCTGGGGTCATCTTATATATAGACCGGCTAAGACCAGGCAGCTAACCGACCCATTACAAGCTTTGGAATTACAACATAAATCTACTCCAAACCCCAATATTCTCCAGAACATCAGCTCTGTCAGAGGAGAACTTATTTTCGCCAAATATAGTACTTCACAGCAGAAATGCGAGGAGGTTCGCTCTGTTTCCATGTCTTGGTAATTAAGCATCTAGCAGCTGCAAGAATATGGGAGGCCAGTTTTGCAGAAGGGGCATGGGAGGAGAGAGAATAGGAGGACTCTGACTCGATCCTAAACGGAGAAGACAACGTTGTTACTAACATTTTTTATATTGTAGGTTGGGAAGGGATGGAAGAGGAGTGGGGCCTGGTCATCATGGGCAGGGGGTAAAAATATTTTGGTGAGGGGTGGTGGGAGTCTGCTCATAAGTCAGAAGATAGATGGAATGCTAAAGAGAATCATTCAAGGGGGGATTAAAATTATAGATATAGCCAGGGTGCCTAGTCTTGATGAAATGTTTCTTCCTTGTCATGTAAATGGTGGGTAATCTTCTCCATCTGGGCAAATTTAATATCAGTGTACACTGGAATTATATTCTAAAGCAGCTGCTGTTGAAATCACAATGCTCTTCAAAAAAGAACTGCAACAATATTACATAC
Organism: Mixophyes fleayi; assembly: GCF_038048845.1. Classification (NCBI taxonomy): domain Eukaryota; kingdom Metazoa; phylum Chordata; class Amphibia; order Anura; family Limnodynastidae; genus Mixophyes; species Mixophyes fleayi. The sequence goes on along the minus strand of NC_134407.1, from coordinate 224,161,621 downwards.
CAAACTTGGTTGTTATGGCAATTACACACGTTGAAACATTTGCTTAGATGACACAGGAATTATATACTGTTCACTAAAGCTCCAAAATCAACTGTGTTGCAATATATAGTACCATCCACGCTTGTCCGCTTGGTGGAGTGGTGCAATACTTAAATGACTTCAGCTGTTATAAATAGGCTCTCCCACCTCCGTCTGAATGAGCCCGCCAAGAGTGTCACCAATGGTATGTTGTACAAAAGAGATTCTGAAGACTTTCAAGTAGATATAAAACTGACAAGGATTTGTCTCGTTGTAATAATCATAAATCCAGGTTGTCTCTGACAAAGCTTCCCATACAGTGTTATCGTCACACAGAGTATTTGTTGAAGCCGTGCAATAGCTGGTATTAAAGTTGTTAAAGTTGTCCGTCTCTTGGGGCTGTTTCTCCGTTTATTCCACTCTGTTGTTGACCCCCTTTGCTGTGCGTCAGACTGGCTCCATTGCTTGATAAAGACACCACAGACAGGCATCAGCTCACACATCCACTGCAAGTGGATGTGAGGGAAACATTGCAGCTCATACACTATATTAGCACTGTGCATGGATCCCATTCAGCTTTAGCAAATGGACAGCAGGTAACCTCTCAGGCAAGCAGCCAAATGTGAGGTGTTGTTTCATCAGCTACACAATAGTTAAAATGAATCAAATGATGTTAATGCCAGAGTAACAAGCTCAAATCACTGACGCGTTTCGGAATAATAAGTATAACTTCTACAGAAGGTTGTAAATTAAAACTGGTATTTTGTCTGCATGATATAGAGCAAAACAGCACACCTGTACAATTAGGATAATTGATAGGTGGTACTATGGTTTAGGACTAAGGAGAATTACAGACTTTTGATAATCCCATCAAACCTAATGGCTATACAAATAGCTAAATATATATGCATATACATACACATATACATAAACCAAGGATCATCGAATAAATAGATATAATATATTAAAATAGTAAGTTATAAAATGTGAATTGACTGAATTATGATAAAAGAAAAAATTAATATTATGCAATATATTAGGTTATTTTATTTTTATTAAGCAAAAACCAAGTTATGTCAAAATAAATAATGAATTCATCATATAATACCATTCAGACCTACAGTCTCATTTAAACCATTAGGGGACAGACTTTCTAACTCATGAAACCAGAACGCTTCTTGTCCACAAAGCCTCCTGTAGCGTCCCCACCTCTCTCTTTTATCTTTATCTGTTCTCTTCCTTAAACTTTTAGATGAGCTGAATCTGAATGTCTGGACACACTATGATTCTTAAAACTCTTTGTAACATTTCTTTTATGTTCCACAAATCTACCCTTTCATTTTCTTGTGGTTCTACCTACATATTTTGTGTTGGGTACTAAACCCCCCGATGCTGGAAACCCCGACAAGACTCACTGCGACATCTTCACTGCAGATCCTTAGCAGCACAACATATTCTTAATCACGGCTGTTTACCAAACTGACTTGGAGTGAATGCGATGAATTAACAGCCCGGCAGCGCAGAATGACGTGGATGTGTGTGCCGACACTAATCTTTCTACACTTAAGGGGGCAATTGAAAGATGCTCCGCCTCTACAATGTTTTTTAGTAAGGCTTGGATAACATATATAATAAATTCTGTATTACAAGTTATAAAGCTTTTAATACAACATGTCTTCTTATTTACAGTAGAAGATTCTGTAGTTTTGTTTTCTAGGTGTCTACATGTGATATAATGGATCTTCCCATATTTATAACACCCAGACGGTTTTTCTGGAATGCAGCTTTTCTTATTTTCGCCTTCATCTAAATTATTTATTTTATTATAATTTCTCTTTATTAGAATAAAAAAAATTGGGAGCCAAAATGTTCCCAAAGTTGTTAGCCTTCCTAAAGTTAACTACTGGATTCTCGGGTAAATGCAGTTTTAAAAGACTGTCATGTTTTAATGCAGAATCATTTTTCTTAATAATATTTCTAATTTCGTAGGATTGTATGTTACATTTGGTAACAAAATCCACACTGTTATTGGGGGTTTCAAAGCCTCTTTTTCTTCTTTGATGTTTGTAAAGTTTCCCTATCCATTACTTCTACTTGCTCAAGAGCTTTATCAAGAAGAGGAATCTGATAACTTCTTTCTTTGAAACTCTCTAATGTGTTCTGTGCTTGTACTTTAAATGTAGTTACAGGGAACAGTTACGCTTCACTTGCATGAACTGTCCCTTAGCTATATTTTTACTCCAAAGTTTATGATGCCCACTTTTGTAATGAAAATAATTGCATGAGTCCACATCTTTATGAAATGTGGGTGTCATAATCTGTGTGCCTTGAACCGAGTGAATGTTAAATTATATAGATATTAGTTAAGATGTGTGACAATTGTTTGTGCTGACAATTCGTCCCCTTCCGAAATAATAAAAAGATCATCTATAAAACGGCCATAGTGAACCAGGTTCACAAACCAGTCACTATCCCAAATAATGTGGGATTCAAACCTCCCCATATAAAGGTTAGCGCAATTGGGCACAAACCTAGTTCCCATGGCCATTCCCATCAACTGTAAATAAATCATCATCATCAAATAAAAAATAATTGTGTGTAAGAATAAAAGAAATGGATTCCAAAATAAACTTATTTTGTGGATCCGAAACCGTATCTGTACGACTTAACTAATAACCAATAGATAGAAATCCTAGATGATGCGGTATATTTGTATATAAGGATTGAACATCTAATGTTAGGAAGGCATAAGAATCCTTCCAAATGCAATTTTTTTTTACAGAATTTAGTAAATAAGTGGAATCACACAAAAAAAGAACTCTGGATTGTAAATAAAAATCAACATGGTGATAACAGGATGGACCGTTTCTGTCACCTGTCTTAATCACAAATAAGCATTACTGTCGCAATAGGAGGAGTCTGCTGCCACCACTAGGCTCCTACATCGGCACCTAAAACTGCTTAACTGGGTAACTGTCGCTGCTAATGTACCCTCTCACTGAGCACTTGGGCTGGTACACCTGACCTCTTCCTGTAGTCAGGTGTACAGGGTCACTGTGGATGGTTCCCCTGGCCAATTATACTGACCAGAGCTGCTGGGTAAAAGGGCAGAGTATCGATGCTAAACGCTGGCTTCCAACCTCAGAACAGCCGGAGAACTGATTAGATTTGGGTCTAATCTGCAGGTCACAGGAATTACACCAGGGAAGTAGTTGCCAAAGCAGGATTTTGAAGCAAATGATGTTTAATAGCTCAAGTGTCCTAATAAGGACAGTTACATACACTAGTAAAAGGGACTAGTGATCTCCAGAAGTACAGATGGTATAATACATTATATGGTCAAACAGCTCCCCTTTTTATACAGATTCTGACACAAATCCTGGCAGGGGGTATACCAGCCCCCTGAACCAACATGGCTCTTCAAAGACGATGAGGTGGATATACTGAGGTTATGAGGTGGACATACTGAGGCTATAAGGTGGACATACTGAGTCTAGGAGGTGGGCATATTGAGGCTATGAGGTGGATATACTGAGGGTATGAGGTGGGTCATACTGAGGCTTTGAGGTGGGTCATACTGAGGCTAGTAGGTGGACATACTGAGGTTATGAGGTGGACATACTGAGGATAGGAGGTGGACATACTGAGGCTAGGAGGTGGACATACTGAGGCTAGGAGGTGGGTCATACTGAGGTTATGAGGTGGACATACTGAGGTTATGAGGTGGACATACTGAGGTTATGAGGTGGACATACTGAGGCTAGGAAGTGGGCATACTGAGACTAGGAGGTGGGTCATACTGAGGTTATGAGGTGGACATACCGAGGCTATGAGGTGGGACATACCGAGCCTAGGAGGTGGGCATACCGAGGCTAGGAGGTGGGACATACCGAGGCTATGAGGTGGGACATACCGAGGCTATGAGGTGGGACATACCGAGGCTATGAGGTGGGACATACTGAGGCTAGGAGGTGGGTCATACTGAGGATAGGAGGTGGGTCATACTGAGGCTAGGAGGTGGACATACTGAGGCTATGAGGTGGACATACTGAGGCTATGAGGTGGACATACTGAGGCTAAGAGGTGGGTCATACTGAGGTTATGAGGTGGACATACTGAGGTTATGAGGTGGACATACTGAAGTTATGAGGTGGACATACTGAGGCTAGGAGGTGGACATACTGAGGTTATGAGGTGGACATACTGAGGTTATGAGGTGGACATACTGAGGCTATGAGGTGTACATACTGAGGCTAGAAGTTGGTCATACTGAGGCTATGAGGTGGACATACTGAGGCTAGGACTTGGTCATACTGAGGCTAGGAGGTAGATATACTGAGGCTAGAAGGGTGGACATACTGAGGCTAGGAGGTGGGACATACTGAGGCTATGAGGTGGACATACTGAGGCTAGGAGTTGGTCATACTGAGGCTATGAGGTGGACATACTGAGGCTAGGAGTTGGTCATACTGAGGCTAGGAGTGGACATACTGAGGCTAGCAGGTGGGACATACTGAGGCTAGGAGGAGGGTCATACTGAGGTTATGAGGTGGACATACTGAGGCTATGAGGTGGGTCATACTGAGGTTATGAGGTGGACATACTGAGGCTATGAGGTGGACATACTGAGTCTAGGAGTTGGTCATACTGAGGCTAGGAGGTGGACATACTGAGGCTAGGCGGTGGACGTACTGAGGCTATGAGGTAGGACATACTGGGGCTATGAGGTAGGACATACTGAGGCTATGAGGTGGGTCATACTGAGGCTATAAAATGAGGCTATAACACTTCTGCCCCCCCCCCTCATCACACCTCTGTTCCCCCTCATCACAACATACTTAACTTACCTTCCTATGGTCTGGTCTCCCTTTTGTCTGCAGTTCCTCTCACCGCAGCTCTTCACTGACAGCATCGGGACATGATGATGAAGTCATGCCCAACAGTCAGTCAGTGAGGAGGGGGGAGCCAGGCACTGGGTTAGGGGGTGGGCAATTGCCGTGTCCCCTCCCCCCGGATCTGCCCTGGAAAAGAAGCAGCTGCTCTGCTTCTCTAAGAGGAAGCGATGCGCTCAATGCAGCACTGGCTGTTAGATGGGAAAATTAAGCTTCAGGTCGCAGATCGGCGGTTTCCGGGCACGTGGAAATCCCCTTGCGTGCGCACTTGCCCTATAAGGCTATAAAGTGGGTATTATGAGGATATCAGGTGACCATTTAGAGGTCATGAGGTAAATATTATGAGGCTATGAAGTGAGAATTATGAGGCAGGCTTTATAGGGTATGATGTGGGCATTAAGAGGATATTAGGTGAACATTATGAAGTTACAAGGTGGTGGTTAGGAGCCTATCAAGTCTAAAAAGTGTCCATTACAGGTCTGATGTGCGGAGGAGGGAATTAAGAGCCTCTGAGGTGGGCAGTGGTAGACATTATGTCGCAATGAGCACTATGTGCCTCTGACATGGGCACTATGAATCTATGAAATGGGCATTACAAGTCTATGAAGATGGTTAAATAACTCCAAAAACATACTGGTAGCTTAATTGACCCAATTCTGTGTGTGTGTGTGTGTGGACAGGGACTGATGTGAGTGAGTTCTCTGTACAGCGCTGCAGAATTAGTGGCGCTATATAAATAGCTGATGATGGAAGTAGGAATTCTGAGCTGGGATTTAGGAGCCTCTGAGGTGGAAATTATGAAGTTGTAAGGTAACCATCACTAGGATGTGAGGTAGGCATATCCCCACTAGGCCACCAGGCAGGGTGAGTAGGAAGACATCGATACAGATATAGTTCATATTTATACAGAGGCGCACTGCTCCAGACATTTACATTAAACCTTAAGGTGCCATAGTGCTGGGCATTAGACTGGCCCCACAGCACATGTGATGTATGTAAAGTGAGGGCCACATGAGACTATGAGGTGCATTAGGACACTGTAAGGTGAACATTAGAAAGCAGGCAGTATGGGGATATGAGGTGAGCACTGTGAGGCTATGAGACAGGTATTATGGAGTTGTAAGGTAACCATTACAAGACTATGAGGTAGACATCCTGAAGCATACTGCGCTATGGATCCTGTGAGATATTAATCTCCACTGGACAACCAGATACATCTTTGTCTATTAAATACACTGAGGGTATGGGGAGCAGTAGGAGGCGGGTATTACTGAGGTGGGAATACAGCGGATCTGTCTGGAAATCGTGTATCTATTGTTTATATGTTATATATTTAGCATTAAATCTCATTATATACCGGCTGCCGTCCTGTGCGTTCCACACAATGTCCCCCTGTGCGTTCCACCCACTGTCTTCCTGTGCGTTCCACCCACTGTCTTCCTGTGCGTTCCACCCACTGTCCCCCTGTGCGTTCCACCCACTGTCTTCCTGTACGTTCCACCCACTGTCCTGTGCGTTCCACCAGACTGACTTCCTGTGCGTTCCACCCACTGTCCCCCTGTACGTTCCACCCACTGTCCTGTGCGTTCCACCAGACTGACTTCCTGTGCGTTCCACCAGACTATCTCCGCCTCTATAACAAAGACCGGAAGTGGTTTTCTTCGGGTCACCGTTGAGTTGGAGAAAGCAGAGAGGAGGTTTTGTTGTTTCTGGCAACAGGTGATGATATCTATTATTATTATTATTAATATTATACAGGGAGAGATCTGTCTCTGTTGTCAGTTTACTATACTTACAGGTGGAGCAGACTCAGGTTATTATTATGTTACAGGTGGAGCAGACTCTGGTTATTATTATACAGATGGAGCAGACTCTGGTTATTATTATGTTACAGGTGGAGCAGACTCTGGTTATTAATATGTTACAGGTGGAGCAGACTCTGGTGACCAGTTAACATAATACCGATGGAGCAGTCTCTGGTGTTCTGTGATTATATTATAGAGGAGTATTTTATTTCTACCGTGGCGCTACATAGCTTTGTACTTCTAAGGGGGCATTACTTATCATTTTATTATTAATGGGCGAGTAATATTTATTGTATTACTAATAGGGAATCATGAGTACTTAATTTACCTGGTACGCACATGGGTACCAGGAGGGGTCCAGGGATTATTTAGCAATAAGCGGCGGTTTAGCAAACTGCTCCTTAGTAAATGGCAACGGCTTGTCTAACCCAGGGAGAGATTACAGCGAGACATACTTTTCTTTTGACTGTTACACTTTTATCACATACCTATAAAATTGTAATCTCTCCATCTGGTGTATTAGTCCTGTCTCTGTTACTTAGGAAGTGGCACAGCTCGTGGACGAGCAACTCTAATGGGATGGTCACCAAGATAGATTCCCAAGGCCAGAGGTGAAGCCCCCTGCAAACCTTTCTGTAGTGAAACACGGGTGCACTCCTGTTCGGGTGAACCCTGATCAAGGTATCTTACACCCCAAGGCTCAGCCAAGCCTCTTAGGAAAGGAGCATACCAGGTCTAAGCTTAACTTTAACTTCCATCCTTGGGTAGGGTAATGTAGGTTCTCATAGTGGGCACAATCTATGATGGAGTCAGCACTTACTGATGTATCCTTGGACTCTGGAAGTATAGTAACTGTGACAAGGTCACGCTAATGAGCCCAAATAAGGGATAAAGGAGAAGAAGGACCTCAACATCCTGTCACTGATGACAAAGGAAGGAGATCGGTGTAAGGGATGGAGGAGCTGAATATAAGGACAGATCACAAATTGATCTACTATCTCTATGGAGCTGCTTTATGTCAGTATGCCTCCACATAACCATTTCACCATGTAGTATACCTCACCTTCTTTCATCCTCCATCTCTCCCTTTGTTGATTCTTGCCCGCAGATCCCCTTACATTGGCTCACCCCCATGTGTCAATCATTTGTCTGCCCATTGCCCTTTAGATTGTGAGCTCTAATGAGCAGGGCCCTCTTCCCTCCTGTTCTTATTACCTATAACCTTTTTTTCCAGGCTATCAGTAGCTGTGGTGAGTTGTAGTGTTATTTGTTTACTGTATTGTACTGTTATACCATGTACTGTTTTGTTTGCGATCTGTACGACATTGCAGACCTCATGTGGCACCCTATAAATAAAGATTAATAATCTTTGTTTCCACTCGAGAATCAGACAAGATAACAGGCTGTGTACAACGGGTACCTGTTGCACTTCTTTAGAAATAACTTTTGTGGTTTGGAGATGAGGCCTTGCTCAGGTAGGTCAACAAGCACTCTCCTACTCTAGGTACAGTTCTCTTTCTCTATGGCATGATTATACAGTACACCACTCTTTCTGTGGTAACTACACTCGGCTCCTCTCACACATTAGCAACTAGATAGTTGCAGTAGTTGGTACAGGGTCTTGTTCAGTTGTCAATCTCCTGTAGAGATTCCTCCGTTACTAATTTGTAAAACATCAAGCACCTGCTGCTACAGTTTAGGGAGGCTTAAGACCCTAAGGAGTTCTCCCGAGAGGAAGATGAGTGAGGTAGGCAAAGACTTTTACCCTGGGGTTTCCTCATGCCCTGACGAGGACTCCAACATCAACTGGGGATTGAAGGACTTTGTATTGCTCTAAATAACCTCAGCTCTCCTTGATTAAGGACTGCAGGGAATCTGGATCCCTATCTGTGCACTATTTAGGAGATAATAGAAACAGACTCTTTCCTTTCCCTCTGAAGAATTTTAGGCAAGGTGTGGTTCAGTGTGATCATTAGTTCAGTTTGCAGTGCCCTTTTTATTCTCTACCTTCTAAAGATACGGGGAGATGGAAATCTCCACCTTAGGCAGATGCTCCCGTTGTTTGCCTCCCTAAGACCACTTCCATTCTGATTGCTACTTTAAGGGTTAGCATGGATAGAGGACACCTTTAAGTTTCTTTACAAGGCAGCAAAGACCTTCATTAGACCCTTGTCAACTTTGGCTCTGGTCAGAGCTATTGGCAAAAGGTTTGCAGTCTGGCAGACTCTGACTGGATTTGCTGTCTCAGGCGAAGCATATCTGGGAGAAGCCACCATCAATGAAGGGCTCTTTGGTCAGCTTCAGCTGTCTTTGCATGCAGTTCTTTCTTGCTTGGACTTGGGATGCAGATGAACAGCCTAGGACTCTGGAATCTTTGCTATTCTCTGCAGAACTTTTTGTTTGGAACTGATCTAGATAAGATTATTATCCTAGCCACAGGCGGAGCGAGTTCCCCCTCCCTGTTCTTGTCTTCAGACCTAAGGGTCTTAGGTTTCATGCTTATTGTCCCTCAATGAGGTCATGCAGTCATGACTCCAGAGAACAACCTCCACTCTTTGTGGTGGTCTTCAGTGCTAAACAGACTTAGCCAGGCATCCAAGTACCATCCCTGCTGAAACTCAGGCGGCTCGATAGGAAAGTTACCCACTCGGAATCTCCCTTGGTGAACTCCGTCTGACTTTCTCACTACAGATGCATGGGGGTTGCAGAACAGGAGTAGTGGTTCCAGTTCCGGAGGGCAAAAAGATTAGGTTTTTCCTCTAATCTCCTTCTATTCTAAACCTGTTACCCCTGTAAATCCAACTTTGTTCGGGTTCGAGTTCTTGAGGACTGTTATCTGTCAGCAATGAGCAGAGTTAGTCCTTGGACACCTTGGAGGGGTTTTTGCATGTTCCAATCTGGGAGTGACACTAGTGTCTCCTCAAATTTACTGTAGGGTCCCATTATTTTCCATTTGGACTCTGCCTTGCAGCTTGTCTTTAGTGCTGTAGCTCTTACCAGGATCAGGGCAGTAATGACTGCCCTTTAGAGATCGAGAGAGACTGCCTGTCATACCTCCTCAATCTGCAGATCAAGGCAGGGCATTCTCTTGCCTTGCGGAAGGCTCATCTTCAGGAGAGGTCCAGACCTTTTTATGTGAGCAGAAGGGTCTTCCTGGGGCTGCTCTTCAGTAAATCCAGCAGAGGGTGGTCTTAACTGAGGACATATCCCTCTCCTTTCAGGGGCTCGCATAGACTCTGTTTGATCACAGTCCGCTGTCGTTTCACTTCTGTTTAATAGTTTTATGTGCATATGGTCTCCTTCTTTGAGGCGATGTCATTTGCACGGTTTTACTAGAGAGAGTTTTCAGATCAAGCATATGGAACAAATTTTACCATCTTCTGCCAAGTCAGTTCGTCAAACTGTCTCCTAGGTTGTGCCAGTCACTCATAAGGTGGCCAAGGAGTAACTATTCTGTTGGGGTGCCCTTTTTACTTGGGATATAGACACTATTGTCCATGGATGGCATCCTGGTAGGCTGCCATCCTTGGGTTCAGTTCAGGGTCTTGGGACACCAGGGATTCAAAGCTTTTTGTCATAGTCAGAGCACGCTGTTCTGGTGAGGAAGGGCCATTAGATGTAATCATACTGTGCCACGATGGTGACATACCTCAATCATCAGGGAGGTTCCAAGAGTGACCTGGCTTTGAGAGGATCATGCAAGAACTTTTCAGCCATTGCGGCTGTGTTCACCCTGGGGGTGGAATGCTCGCATGCAGATTTTCCCACATATGCCCTTCTCCTTGGGATGATGTAATCCCGGTTGAGCCACTTGGTGGAGTGCCATTGCACCTGGACAGAGCATTCACAGGCATTGCTAGTAGACGCCATGACGGTACCATTTGATTTCCCTCTCTTTTTCCTGTTTCCTTTTGTAGCGTGCTTCAGTGGGTAACCTTGGAAGTCTTATGGAGCCCTCTCCAGGTATTACTGGTGGCACAGGACTAACTGCGAGGGTCCTTCTACATGGACATTTCAGTGTGGCAAATGGTTCGTTGTGACGTCTGCCTCTAAGACCAGACCTGCTGGATGAGCTTCTTTTCTTCTCCAGAGTTTCCTTGGCTGGCTTTCAGAGCTTGCATTTTGATGCTGTGATCTATAAGGCCTAGGGCTTCCTTGACAGCATGGTTCAGACCATGTTCTAGGTTTTGGCCAGGATTTATCTCAGTCTTTAGAAGGTCTATTCATCCTAGTGCAAATGAAACTGGTTTCCTACCTCTTCTTGTCAGTCTGGCCGTTTTTCTCTCTACTTGATGGCGGGTTCCCCCTTCTTTAGATATCAACATGGTGCTCACAGCACTTTTTATTTACAAGTGATGGATTCTGTGGTAATAGCTCCTTAGCTAGACTTCCTTCCTCTTGGCTATCTCCACAGCTAGGAGAGGTCAGAGCTAGGACTCTGGCTTGTGCTGTGCACTGCAAATTTTGAGAGTACCCACTCTTAGGGAGGACGTACCCAGCGTATCCAGAGTCACCAATTGGGGACACTGGACACCATCCTGTACACTCCTTGTTCTCTCCTCTGTCTTTTGTTCTGTCCTCAGTGCTGAACTTCCTGACTGACTTCCAGGGTATAGAGGAGGAGGAGCTTATGTTTTCAGCTCCAATTTTAAAAACGCCCAAGCTCCTGTCACTGCACTCTATACCCCAGCATATACAGTGTCCCCATTAGACACGGAGAAAAGGATTTTAGTGTAAGCTTATATTCCATATTTGTATATCAGGAGTGTATTCACAATTGGATGAAGCCGGCAATATTATTTGTCACCGTGAGCTTCTGTCAGATCCAATATGGAAACAATTATATTACAGTCTTTGTACCATCTGGCTTACTTTGTGTTTCTTTATAAAATGTACAGTGATATAACCTTGCTGGTGTTACACGGAGCATTGTCTTGTACGTGGGGCATCTATAATATTTACACTGATATTCTAAATGAAGTTTACCGTAATAAGTTATATTTGTTTTTCCTATTTTATTCCTGCCTGTATTTTTTCACTTTAAATCCAATGCGCACATCTGTGTCCACAGCAGGCACAGTAAGTTTTATAGTGGCCTTAGAATGATTTCTTCATTTTAAGGTTATTCTTCCCATGATCCTCTCCACCTTGGCTAACAGGACGGTGTCCGTTCTCTCTGTGATACTTTCTCTTCTGTCTTGTCACCTGCACAGCTGTAAACAAGGAGTCACAGATAAAAGTATCAGTCACAAACTCACAGAGAAACAGCACCGAAAGGAAAGTTGCTCAATCAATGTATCAGTCACAGCAGGTGATTGAAGGGGTGGGTCACCCAGAAAGGAAATCACAGAGGTTGTGATATTACATTGGTGGTTTTAGTTTCTATAATTGAAACAAAGATGGCTGGAGCTGCTGAGGAAATGCTATATACGTGTATATATATATATATATATATATACATACATACATACATACATACATATATTCATTTTACTATATGTACAGCCTATAAGGTTTGGAGGTGTCATTGTCTATTTCTCCATGCAGGAGGGGGAGTTTTTAGATGGACAAAAGGATCTGTACAAGGATGTGATGATGGAGAATCACCAGCCGTTCACATCACTGGGTAAGAGGAGACTTTCATTTATTGTAAATGTGAGTGGTTTTAAAAAACATCAATATACACATTATCTGGTCATCACATATAAACAATGTATTCAGTCACTGTGTGTCTCCTACAGATGGATCCAGTAACAGAAATACCCCAGAGAGATGTCCTCGTCCTCTTTATTCACAGGATTGTACAGAGGAAAATCACAGTAACCCACAGGAGTATCAGGTAGATGGGATTTAGGGTTTCATCAAATACCAAAATACCAAAGTGACTTTTCACTATATGATCTGTAGAGCAGCTGTGTATGTTTAATACACTGATATTAAACACTTTAATCTCAATTGTTGACATCAAACATTATTAAAGTATTATTTTATTGTATTTTTGGTTAATTAGGGTGCAGAACAGTCTGATGTTAAGTTAGAAGTTATAGAGGGAGAAGAAGAGACGTATGTGAGGGGTGATCAGCAGTGTAAGGAGGAGGAAATCCCTACAGATATCAGCACAGGTCAGTAATAAACACTTATTACAGAAAAGAGTCACATATTCTCCTTGTTCAGTCACTACAACAATCTCTTATTCTACACCCTCCTCTGTCAGTACAAACTAATGAGGAAATGTATCTGCCCAGTGGGGGAGTCAGGAGCCATCAGCCCCTATTAGACTCCTGCTCTCCTCCTCACATCATATCATTGTGCTACCAGCCCAGAGATCTGACCAGTCTCCTCCCCACACTCTCTGGTGATTCTCATACATCAGGAGCCATCAGCCCCTATTAGACTCCTGCTCTCCTCACATCATATCATTGTGCTACCAGCCCAGAGATCTGACCAGTCTCCTCCCCCACACTCTCTGGTGATTCTCATACATCAGGAGCCATCAGCCCCTATTAGACTCCTGCTCTCCTCCTCACATCATATCATTGTGTTACCAGCCCAGGGATCTGACCAGTCTCCTCCTCACACTCTCTGGTGATTCTCATACATCAGGAGCCATCAGCCCCTATTAGACTCCTGCTCTCCTCCTCACATTATATCATTTCCCATACAGAAGTACAACATAATATTAAAAAAATCAGTACATTTGCAATGATATAAGCAGTGCCCAGCACCCCTAATTAAAGTAAATATCTACAATAAATTATTTTAACATGATCCAGCCACAGGTATGTTTTGTGATTTCCGCTGTTGTTACCTTTACAAATTGTGTTAGAATGTTGGGTAATAATGTTCAGATAAACATTATCTAACCAGCACTGATACACAATGGGCCTGATTCATTAATGATCTTAAATTGAGAAGTATCTTATTTAAGTCTCCTAGACAAAACCATATTACATTGCAAGGGGTGAAAATTAGTTTTCTGTTTTGCACATAAGTTAAATACTGACTGTTTTTTCATGTAGCACACAAATACTTGATAGCTTATTTGTACACTGAAATTTAAAGTTGATATTTGTGTGCTACATGAAAAAACAGTCAGTATTTAACTTATGTGCAAAACAGAAAACTAATTTTCACCCCTTGCATTGTAACATGGTTTTGTCCAGGAGACTGAAATAAAATACTTCTCAATTTAAGATCCTTAATGAATCAGGCCCAATGCCTGTATCAGGAGTAAGGTGAAAGAGTCTGGGTACAAACTTCTATTCAGATGGTTCAGTTTGGGAACATCCTAAAATCAAGTTCTAATGGTAGACATTAATTCCCTTATTTAAAGAGGTTCTTGGCGTTGACATTTCCCATTAATCTACCCTGTTTATTGATGTGTTACAGTAAGGTTATGGTTGTATAAGAGATGCCTCTTTATATACTTTGTATATGTAACATACGGAGTCACTTCTGCTTTCCCTATGAAGGTATGGGTTGCTTAGATGAATGTACACCCCTCATCTGATAATCACTAAAAACATAATATATTAAAGCAGACAGGATCTTGGCCGCCCGTTTGAGGGCTCAAACCTCCCAAAACGACGTTATGGCCCTGAAGTCTGCCTCAGGCTCCACCATCTACAGCCCTGACCAAATAGGACGCGAGTTTCAGAAGTTTTCTTTTACTTTGTATAATTTAGACAGCTTGAACCCTGGAAATACTCCTCCAGCAGAAGCCATAATGGCGTTTCTGAAACAAGCGAACCTCCCCACTCTCTCCTGGCGTTCGGTCCAACAATTAAATGAGGAAATTACGTCGGAGGAAATACTGACGGTTATTAAAGCACAAAAGACCTCTAAGGCCCCGTGCCCAGACAGCTTCACCGTGGCCTACTATAAGAGATTTTCCCAGACCCTGGTCCCCCACCTCCGCACCCTGAACAATGCTATCTTGCAAGGATCCCCATTCCCTAAATCGATGTTGGAAGCACGCATAGTAGTCATACATAAGAAGGGGAAGGACCCAGGACTGTGCGAGCTACTATCCTATCTCGCTTCTTAATGTTGATGTTAAGATTTATGTAAAAATACTAGGCACCCGTTTGAATAGAGTCCTTCCGGGTCTGATATATTATGATCAGGTAGGATTTATTCCAGGCCGTCAAGCCAGAGATAATACCTGTCGAGCAATAGACTTAGTTAAAATAATTAACCAGAGGCGTCTCCCAGCTATGTTGCTCTCTTAGGACGCCGAGAAGGTATTCGATCGGATCTCGTGGGACTTTATGTTTCACGCTCTGAAAACGTATGACTTCTCGGCTCAATTCCTGATGGGCAAATCTGCTCTTTACAACTCTCCCACCGCTAGGGTATGGGTTAATGGCTCATTATCCGCCCCCTCTCTCTTTCCAACAGGACGAGACAGGGATGCCTCCTATTACCTCTAATTTTTGCATTGGTTATAGAGCACTTGGCGGCATTGATTAGACAGACGGCTCTGATAGCGGGTGTGGAGTTGGGCCCCCAGGAATTTAAAGTCTCCCTCTTTGCAGACGACATACTTCTTTCTCTCACGAATCCCAGAGACTCTTTACCCGCCCTATATAGACTCATACATGAGTATGGCCTTCTCTCTATAAAATTAATTTCACAAAATCTGAGATAATGCTCCACACTGCCTCTGACCTCCACACCAGCCTACAGGCTAATTTTGCCTTGCGCTGGCAGGTGAACAAGATTGACTATCTTGGTATATATATCACCTCTTCCTATGACCGACTATACCGAAAAAAAATTCCTTCCCTCCTATTTAAAATCAAAAAGGACCTAGAGATATGGAGGAGCTATATCATATCATGGCAGGGGTAGATCATTGATGTTAAGATGAACCTAATCCCTAAACTTCTCTACCTCTTCCAGACTCTTCCGGTGAAGGTGCCGGACCTTGTGTTTCGGGACTTGCATTCCTCTTTCCTTAAATTTGTCTGGTGTGGCTAGCCCCATAGAATCTCAGTAGCAGTACTCAAGAAGCCCAGGATTTGGAGAGGGATAGGCTTTCCAGAAGTTAAACTCTATTACCTGGAGGCCAATTTGACCCAGGTTGCGGTTACTTATGTCCCATACCGGACCGTAGCATGAGTGGATTTAGAAACCCACTTTACAGAAGTACCCTCCTTAGCATCCCTTTGAGGCCTCTCTAAGGTAGACAGACCACTAGGGACCTCGTCAATCCAATCTCTCAATTTTTGTCTGTCCCTATGGGACTTGTGCCGGCTCAACTACAAACTGTCCTTCCTTATTTCCCTTCCCCCAAGCCCCCCCCCCCCCCCCCCCACCGGTAACCTGTCACTGTATTTTAAACACTGGATACATGCGGAAATACATGTGGTTTTGGATCTGGTGGTCAATGAAATTTGGGCCTCTATGTCAGATCTTCATCACAAGTTTAAACCTTTCCGCCCGCTTTTCTTTGAGTATTTCCAGGTCCGACATTTCGCTATGTCCTTGCCCGCCTTTGACACTCTTTGGCCCCTCACTCTCTTTGAGCACATGTGTTTGCATTCCCCACTTGCCAAAGGGTTGATATCGGGGATTTATAATTGGCTAATAGAAACATGTTGCATATAATTTCATTAGTAATAGTTATGGCGATATTCGTGCCCTTCCTTCTCCCCTTTCCCCTCAACTCCTTCCCTCCATCCCTGATCTCTCTCTCTTTTCTCCCTCCCCACTAGCATAAAAATTAAGATAATAGGAGACATCTTGTATACTCATCTTTTGTTTTATTTGCTGTTTGTATTTTTCCATGCTCTATTTTTCCTCTCTAAATAAATAGAGTTTAAAAAAAACCAAAAAAAACCACAATATATTCTGTAACTGTGTGTCTCTTATAGATGGATCCAGTAACAGAAATCCCCCAGAGAGATGTCCCCGTCCTCTTTATTCACAGGATTGTACAGAGGAGAATCACAGTGTCCCACAGGAGTATCAGGTAGATGGAATTTAGCATCTCAAGAAATATCAAAATAACCAAAGTGACTTTCCAATATCTGTAGAGCAGCTGTGTGGGTTTTATACACTGATATTCTACTGTTTAATCTGAATGAAATCAGACATTATTAAAGTGTTATTTTATGATTTTTGGGTTAATTAGGGTGACGATCTAACTCTTATTAAGGAAGAAGTGAAGTGTGATCAGCAATGTAAGGAGGAGGAAATCCCTACAGATATCAGCACAGGTCAGTAATAAACACTTATTACAGAAAAGAGTCACATATTCTCATTGTTCAGTCATTACAACAAATTTCTTATTCTACACCCTCCTCTGTCAGTACAAACTAATGAGGAAAAGTATCTGCCCAGTGGGGGATCAGGACCCATCAGCCCCTATTAGACTCCTGCTCTGCTCCTCACATCATATCATTGTGCTACCAGCCCAGAGATCTGACCAGTCTCCTCCCCACACTCTCTGGTGATTCTCATACATCAGGTGCCATCAGTCCCTATTAGACTCCTGCTCTCCTCCTCACATCATATCATTGTGCTACCAGCCCAGAGATCTGACCAGTCTCCTCCCCACACTCTCTGGTGATTCTCATACATCAGGAGCCATCAGCCCCTATTAGACTCCTGCTCTCCTCCTCACATCATATCATTGTGCTACTAGCCCAGAGATCTGACCAGTCTCCTCCCCACACTCTGGTGATTCTCATACATCAGGAGCCATCAGCCCCTATTAGACTCCTGCTCTCCTCCTCACATCATATTATTGTGCTACCAGCCCAGAGATCTGACCAGTCTCCTCCCCACACTCTCTGGTGATTCTCATACATCAGGAGCCATCAGCCCCTATTAGACTCCTGCTCTCCTCCTCACATCATATCATTGTGCTACCAGCCCAGAGATCTAACCAGTCTCCTCCTCGCACTGTAATGCTTCTAATATATCAGTATATTGGATGTTACCATTGTAGTTCTATCACTGATGAATGGGGTGAGATCCCGACATTACCCATGATCATCCCTGTGTATTATTACCAAAATGTTTGATCAGAGATCAGAGATATTAACACAGCAATAGTAAAGCAAAATAGCAACTGATTAAACTAAGAAAACACAGAATTCTAACCAGTCGTTGCATAATAGTGCTCCTTTGTGTTCAGCTGGAGAACTTCAGTACAAACTCATTTATAGGACGTGCTGCTAATTTCGTCCAACTCTACTCTGTTTCCATGGCTCCAGTGTCTGTGTGTGAGGGCAGTCAATTGATAGACATTGTGGTCGGACAATATTACTGGTTTGGGAAATGTTGCTCCTCAAAGTCTGCATTTCAGGAGGAGTAGACCAGTGTGTCTAAGCTACTTGCATGTTACTGTCACTGAATCTATGCAATATGCATGGTAATGCAGTTGTGTTCTATGTTTAGACAATATTTTATATCTTCAAGAAAAGTCACTTTGGCTATTCGAACATTTATAATTGTGTTCATAGTTTGCAAATTGAAATTAAACATTTAAACATATTGAACGCTATAATAGTATGACAATTTACAAACACAACGTCTATTTACATAAATTTATTTCCAGCAGATGGACGCAATAGCAGGAATATCTCGAAGGAATGGCTCATTTTGTCTCCACATTTTGAAACAGAAGATAACATTATACAAGATTCTCCAGGAGATCCGCCTATTACTCTAAATATACATCCAGCACTGCACAGTGCAGATATATCATCTGATCCCTCTAATCTTGATGAATGTTCTCCTTATAACTCAGATATTGTTACACATAGTACAGCTCGTACAGGTAATACAGTGTTTTCCTGTTGTGAATGTGGTGACAGTTTTACACATCAGTCAATCTTTGTTAGCCATCAGAGAACTCACACAGGTGAGAAACCATTTCCATGTTCTGAGTGTGGGAAATGTTTTACTCATAAATCACATCTTGCTCAACATCAGAGAACTCACACGGGTGAGAAACCATTTCCATGTTCTGAGTGTGGGAGATGCTTTGCAAAGAAATCACATCTTACTCGACATCAGAGAACTCACACAGGTGAGAGACCATTTCCATGTTCTGAGTGTGGGAAATTGTTTACTCAGAAATCTGCTTTTGTTGAACATCAGCGAACTCACACAGGTGAGAAACCATTTCCATGTTCTGAGTGTGGGAAATGGTTTACACGGAAGTCGGATCTTGTTAGACATCAGATTATTCACACAGGTGAGAAACCATTTCCATGTTCTGAGTGTGGGAAATGGTTTACTCATAAATTCGCTTTTGTTGATCATCAGAGAACTCACACAGGTGAGAAACCATTCCCATGTTCTGAGTGTGGGAAATGGTTTACTCATAAATCAAATCTTGCTCAACATCAGAGAACTCACACAGGTGAGAAACCATTTCAATGTTCTGAGTGTGGGAAATGGTTTAGTTATAAATCGCATCTTGCTCAACATCAGAGAACTCACACAGGTGAGAAACCATTTCGATGTTCTGAGTGTGGGAAATGCTTTACAGAGAAATCATATCTTGCTCAACATCAGAGAGTTCACACAGATGAAAGACCATTTCCATGTTCTGAGTGTGGGAAATGCTTTACACAGAAATCATATCTTGCTCAACATCAGAGAACTCACACAGGTGAGAGACCATATCCATGTTTTGAGTGTGGGAAATGCTTTACACAGAAATCACATCTTACTCGACATCAGAGAAGTCACACAGATGAGAAACAGTTTTCTTTTTCTGATGGGTGTTAGAAATGTTTTACTTACAAATCAGCTTTTTTTTTTTTTACATGTTGGAAAATTCCCACAGAAGAAAAGCTATTTCACTTAATAGGCAGCAATATTCAAATCATTGTAAAAGCTGTTTATTAACTTATTTCATTTTCCTTATTATATTATATATCGGCGTCACTCTCCACAGTAGTGACAAGACCACATTGTTGTTATACAGGATCCTAAGTTATCCCATTAATAAGCTGCAGATATAATGTGGGATCTGGGACAATATTACATTGTTCACACTGTAATTGTAGGTGGACAATGTTTATATAATTCTGTAATATATTACTATTTACTGAGGATCATTTATGAAGCTGCAGAAATGTGTGCCCACAGTGTAAATGTACTATTATGACTTATCCATTTATATGGGGACATGCGTGGCCTAGGGGGTAAAGATGCATCTGAAAACAAGTGCAAAACTGCTCCTTACGGGACGAGCTAAGTGGATCCAGACTTGTGTTGCCACCAAATGTGAAAATTAGATGTTTAAATGATGGTCAAAGAGTGGAGAGTGCATTTGTACAGGGGCGTATCCGGTTTAGCGAGTGGATGCATGGCCTTCTTCTCACTGCAACAGGACTTGAATGTTGCTTACAGGTGTCAGAGATAAAGCTTCAGGCCTGTATTTTTTGATGGGGGGCACATTTTATACCATGAGGTACATGTCATCTAAAAATCCACATTTCTATGGGTATAAATACCCATAACAGAAGTGTGACACATAATGAATGCATTCCTATTACTTACACTAATTACACAGGTCTGTAACCAAAAAGCTGTTTTCATAATTTTATCTGATTCTTATGTTTTTTGGTTCGCTGAATTCGAAAATGACCACCAGTTTTTCCTGGGACGTCAGGTTTTTTCACAATCGAAATTTGCCTTGGTCAAACAGGTAGCTGGAAATCGCTAAATTTCAAATTCATCATACTTGGGGGGAAAAAAAACTGAACATGGAAAAACAAATTTATTTTCACTGCCAGTGCTCCCAAAAACATGAAAATACATGTCTATTGGTCCTGATGGTGATCACTGCATTGTTGAGTGTGCTTGCTAGGGCCTGCCCGGACATGTTCTTTCATGCATTAACTTGTTCTCTGATTCCTCCACAATATTGTATTTCATTTCAGTCATCATCCTGCTATTGTCTGTGTGGTTCAAAATTAGTGCAATGTGTCCATTCCTGTTGCTCATTCGGTGTACTTGAAGGAGACTTATGAGAACTTGGAGTTGGTACTCAAGAAAGTGGGTTATCAAAACCAAAACTGGTTGGTATGTGGGGATTTAAAGGTATTGTGTATGCTGCTGGGACAACAGGCTGGGTACACCAAATCCCCTTGTTTTCTGTGTTTATGGGTCAGTAGAGACCAACAAAATCACTGGAAGCAAACAAATTGGCCACCAAGAAGTCTAGTTGTTGGTGAAAATAATGTTCTCAGAGATACATTGGTACCCCCTGAGAAGGTTTTAGTACCACCACTCCATATAAAATTAGGATTAATGAAGCAATTTGTTAAGGCACTTCCCAAAGATAGCGAATGCTTCAAGTACTTGGGATCCAAGTTTCCAGGTTTAACGGAGGCAAAACTGAAAGAGGGGTTTTTTGTTGGCCCGGATATTAGAAAACTCATATCCCACAAAGACTTCATGAGTTCAATGACTCCAATTTAAAAAGAAGTGTGGGTTGCCTTTACTGTGGTCATAAAAAACTTTTTGGTCAACCAAAAGGACCCAAATTACAAGGAAATGGTGGAAACAATGTTGAAAGCGTTCCACAAGCTTGGTTGCTCCATGAGCTTAAAAGTCCATTTTCTCAACTCACACCTTGAATATTTTCCTGAAAATTCGGGAGCAGTGAGTGAAGAGCAGGGAGAACGTTTCCATCAAGATATAAAAGGAATGGAAATAAGGTATCAAGGGAAATGGAGTGTTACGATGATGGCTGACTACTGCTAGATGTTGTACAGGGATCTTCCGGAAGCCACCTACAAGAGGAAAAGCTCAAAAAGAAGTTTAGAGTTTAAATAAAGACGATTTCACAAGCAATCTACTTGAGTGTGGTGTTAATTTTGTGGTCACCTGTGCAAATGAGTTAATATTTTTCATGTAAATAAAATATTTGCATTGATATTTTATAAACGATGACCACCCGTTTGTTCGAAAACCTGACGTCCCAGGACAAAACTTCTGTCGTTTTTGGATTCAGCGTACCAAAAAAAACATGAGAATCGGTCAACGAAACCAAAACAGCTGTCCAAAAATTTTCTGGGGCAGACCTGTGTTATGTATAACAAATGTGGCTTGAATGATCTCCACTTCTGGAGAAAAATAAGGAAAAGTTGACATACATGAAGAGGGTGTTCTAAAATACTAGACAGGATTTAGAGGTATAGTTTTTGCTCTTTTTTCCATGTACTCCCAGAAGCAGAATATAATATATAGGGCCTAGGGCAATTAATGTTTTATAATTAAATGCTCTCTGGGGCTGTATTTTTTCCAGTTAGTAAATTATCTCCAGTGGGTCTAACGAATCTATGGTTGGATTTTCCTGGTAAAAAGGTTACTTATAGATGGATCATCTCCTTCCAGCAGCCGGATGTCTTCTACTTTCTAGATAGTAAGAACCTCTCTCTCCTTCTTTTTGGAATTAATTCATAAATTTGAGGATGTCTTTAATTGACATTGTGACAGCTGCTTTCATTTACATATTTACATACAGGATTTTTATGGAGATCCCACAATTTGCTATAGATGGGGCATGTTTTATTATGGAGGTATTAGACCTATGTGGTCTTTGTAGAGGTCCAACCTGGATGGAGACTCATTAGCAGTGTAGTTTTAGAAAGTTAAAAGACAACATGCGCACCCAAGAGGACAATTGTAATTACTTAAAAACACTCAAAATCAGAAATTAAAACTAAAATTTCCACTGCACTCAGATATGGGTTACATACTGCAAACACAGATATATCTCACAGGGGTATACAGTAATGGAACCTTCTTAATACAGCTGTGATTTACTAAGTGCAGTATGGACAGCGTAACACACAGTGGGGAGAGCCGTTTTATGGCCTGGGCCAAGATTCATGAGAATCCAGCCTATCAGTTCACTAGGAACCAGTGACATCACTGAGAACTTCCATGAATCGATTGGCCGTATTCTAAAGAATGCTCACTATATGGCAGTCTGTGCAGTGACAATTGTGCTGTAATTAACTATTAGAATAGTTTAGAGTCTTATATGTGCTGCTTTTACTTTGAAAGTTAAAGTTCATTGCTGTTTTTATTGTTTTTATAAAACCTCATGTATTGTATACTGCAGTTTACACACTGACTAATGGAGAATGTTCAAGTTCAATTCGGTTTTATTTTTGTATCTATACTTTTTATTTTTTATATACTTAATAAGTAAATGAAATAACAGTGAAGTGCATTTATGGACATTATATGGTCTATACACAAATAAGGTCATAAAGTATATAATTACCATCATGTTGACTTCTTGTCCAATCATTTAAACAAGAAAAAGGGAAAAATAAAATGAAGGAAGGGATCAGTTGAGCTAATAAGGAGATAACCATATTATCACGATATAGTATAATAGATCAGTGCACTAATAATATAACAGTCCCCTTTGGGGTTATATGAGATGTCAATGCTGTTACCGGTATATTATCAGATCTACTATGCTATATGGTTTTATATGCAATAAATCTTTGATTTTTATACACTTTGTCTTACACTTACCTATTACATTATAAACAGTGCCAGGGATCAATTACTCTTCTCAGTATTATTTAAAGAGGACTAGGGATCTCTTATTTCTTTCCCCTTTTTGGCAGCTTTAATACTTTTCAAGGAGAACGCTGGTATACCCATTTTTGCTATCTGAAAGAGTCATCTATGTCCAACCCAGAATGTATCTAAAGTACAAGAAAAGGCTTTCTTGACACCAGAGAGAAATTAAAAATTAATACAGGAAGTATTATGTCTCAGAACACCCTGGACAACAGCAGAAGAGCGCCTCAGAGTACTAGGTCTTATGGTTTTATCTATAGAGGTGATACCATGGGACAGATTATACATGAGAATTTTCAGTTACATTTTCTAACGAAATGGAACCGATACACAAGATTAGTGTTACGAGCCGCGGCAGTGCCCAGCCGCCGCGACTCACTCACCCGCGTCCCGGCCGTCGCCATGGCGACCGGGACGTCATTTCCGGCCATAACCCGGCCGTTGCCGGGGCAACCAGCAGACGCTTCAGAGCTGCGTCCCGGCAATAGGAGGAAGCCGGGCGCAGCGATTCTACAGCCTGTGGGCTAATTAATAGGGGCAGATCATAGGAGGCAATTACAGGCATTAGCCTGCAACTGTGCAGGCCAGGGGCAAGCCCTGATTGGCTCTATTAGTGACTGCTCTATTAACCTGCAGGAGTGTGTTCAACCTGTGATTGGTTCAGCTGGGTATTTAAGGCAATGAGGTCTGCTGCCTCATTGCCGGTTATAGCTTCTGTGCTCCAGTCTGCTGACCTGCTTGTTCCAGTTCCTGTATCCTGTATCTACGTTTGACTTCCCGTGTATGACCCTTGGCTTCGTATTGGACTTCGCTTGTGTTTCCTGTGACCCTGATCCTTGGCTTGTTTACCCGTTCTGCTACTTTGCCTGTGACCTCTGACCTCAGCTTGTTCATCATTACTGTTACCTGCTGCCGGCCTTTGACCTCTGCGTGGACCTGACTCTTCTTGCCTGGGTTCTCCCCAGCCGGTACACACTTCACGACCCTCTGTCAGTCTGCAGCCCAGTCTGTCCCCACCATCAGGGGCTCCAGTGAACACCTGACTGGCAGAGTAGACTCCGGGTTGTGTTGTGCCGGCTGGAGGGGTTCCTAACATTATAACCGGCCCACTCACGGAGACAAGATTAGGATGGATGCAAGTGGATCCACACCGTCTCCGGCACAAACCCTAGCAGGCCATGTTGAGTCTTTGTATCAGATGATGCAGGGATTGGCTGAGCGTATGTCTGTTCAAGAAGAAGCCACAAAAGCTTCACAATCTCCTCCAGATCCCATCTGTGAGCCCAAAATGAATTTACCGGATCGGTTCTCCGGAAATAGAACCTTGTTTCGGAACTTCAGGGAGAGCTGCAAGCTCTATTTTCGGATGAGACCCCGCTCCTCCGGTTCAGAGCAGCAACGAGTTGGGATTATTATTTCCCTTCTACAGGGTGACCCCCAGTCTTGGGCGTTTTCTTTGCCACAGACCAGTCCGGCCATGCAGTCCGTAGACTCCTTCTTTGAGGCATTGGGTTTACTGTACGATGACCCGGATCGAGTGGCCTCCGCGGAAGCTCACCTACGGTCCTTGAAACAAGGCAGACGGTCGGCAGAAGAATACTGCGCGGAATTCCGTAGATGGTCACCTGACAGTGGATGGAACGACCCTGCCTTACGTAGTCAGTTCCGTGTCGGCCTATCTGAACAGATTAAAGATTCGCTAGTGCAATACCCGTCTCCTAGCTCTCTGGAGGATCTGATGCACCTCTCCATTAAAATTGACAGGAGATATAAAGAGCGGAAAACTGAAAAGGAAACGTCATCACCTCCATCCGCCTTCGTTCCTATCTCCCAGGATGGTGAGGAACCAATGCAATTGGGAGCATACCGTCTTTCCTCTGAGGAGAGAGACAGGAGACGGTCACAAGGCTTATGTTTATATTGTGGCGCAAGAGGCCACTTCTCCCGTTCTTGCCCAAACAAGTCGGGAAACGAGCATGCCTAAGGAACGAGGGGAGAGTTCACTTAGGTCTACAAATTGTCTCCCAGAAAAATGCACTATTGGTCCCTGCACAGCTCACGTTCAGTGCTCGTTCTACGAAACTATCAGCCTTCATTGACAGTGGAGCTGCTGGCAACTTCCTTGACATCGAGTTTGCCCGCTCTGCTGGGATTCCGCGGATTAAACTCCAATCTGCCATTACGGTATGTGGCTTAGATGGTAGTCCGTTGCCAGGAGGCAAGATTACTTGGGAGACCCCACCACTACAGTTGAACGTTGGCGCTCTCCATTCGGAATCCATAGTCTTACGTCTTATCGAATGTCCATCGGTTCCTTTAATTCTGGGCCACCCTTGGCTATCCTGCCATAACCCCGTCATGGATTGGGCAAAAGGAGAAATTGTCCAGTGGAGCCCCCATTGTACACAGTCTTGCTTGACACTACCTCTACGTATTATTCAGTCTATTCCGGAGCAGCTCCCTTCTCAGTATCATGACTACTGGGATGTTTTCTCCAAAAAGGCTGCTGACACACTACCACCGCACCGCAATTTCGACTGTGCCATTGAGCTCATTCCGGGCTCTAAATTACCCAAGGGACGCTTGTATCCTCTCTCCGGTCCAGAGACCAAATCCATGCAGGAGTATATTGACGAAAACTTGGAGAAGGGCTTCATCAGGCCATCCAAGTCCCCAGTAGGAGCAGGGTGTTTCTTTGTACCCAAGAAGGACGGTGGACTCAGACCCTGTATCGACTATCGAGGGCTGAACCTTATTACGGTTAAGAACACCTACCCCCTTCCCCTCATCTCCGTTCTTTTTGATCAATTAAGAGGAGCCACTATCTTCACAAAAATTGATCTTCGTGGAGCCTATAATCTCATACGTATTAGAGCAGGTGATGAGTGGAAGACGGCGTTCAACACGCTCTCGGGCCATTACGAATACCTGGTCATGCCGTTTGGCCTGAGTAATGCTCCTGCCGTATTTCAGGATTTGATTAATGAGGTGTTACGTGAGTTCCTGGGACACTTTGTTGTTGTTTACCTTGATGACATCCTCATATATTCAAAATCGTTGTCTGCGCACCAGGGTCATGTCAGACAAATCCTACAGAAATTACGGGAACATCACCTCTACGCGAAACTCGAGAAATGCGAGTTCGAGGTCCAGAAGGTATCCTTCCTCGGTTATCTAATCTCCTCAGAAGGTTTCTCCATGGACCCAACCAAGGTCCAAGCAATTCTGGATTGGATTCAACCGAATAACCTCAAGGCGGTCCAGAGATTCCTGGGATTCGCCAATTACTACAGGAGGTTTATTGGCGGCTTTGCTGATATCGTGGCTCCTATTGTCACCTTGACCCGCAAAGGAGGTGATCCAACTGTTTGGTCACAACAGGCAATAAATGCATTCAAAACCCTGAAGAAAGCTTTTGTGTCTGCTCAGGTTCTCAGACATCCGGATCCTAGGGTACCGTTTGTTCTTGAGGTAGATGCTTCTGACGTCGGTGCTGGGGCTGTCTTGTCACAAAAGGACCCCCAGACCCACCGCTTACATCCATGTGCCTTTTTTTCCCGTCAGTTCTCATCAGCGGAAACCAACTATGACGTGGGAAACCGAGAATTGCTGGCAATTAAATGGGCCTTTGAGGAATGGCGACACTGGTTGGAAGGCGCTGCACACCAGATCTCCGTTATAACGGATCATAAGAACTTACAGTATATACAGTCAGCCAAACGTCTGAACCCCCGACAGGCTCGGTGGTCGCTGTTCTTCACTCGGTTCAACTTTATTATCACCTATCGTCCTGGTTCCAAAAATATTCAAGCGGACGCCCTGTCTAGAAGTTTCCTGGCACATCATGCTCCGGTCACCTGCTCAGAGCCTATTGTTCCTGTGTCTATGATTCATGCCGGATTAACTCAAGATTTGAGCTGTACCTTACAAAGGTTCCAGAGGTTGGCTCCTGATAACACTCCGGCAGGATGTTTGTTTGTCCCAGTTCATCTAAGGAAGACAGTCCTTGCTGAGGCACACAACAGTCGGACTGCTGGGCATCCTGGAGTCTACAAAACACTGGAAATCCTTTCCCGTACTGTATGGTGGCCGTCTCTGTCTGCTGACGTCAAGAGTCACGTCCGGTCCTGTGAAGTTTGTGCCAGGAACAAAGTTCCCAGGACTCGCCCGGTAGGTCAGTTAGTTCCGTTGGCCGCCCCTGGTAAACCCTGGACCCATCTGTCCATGGACTTTATAGTCGATCTGCCACCCTCTGCGGGACACAATACCATTTGGGTCGTGGTAGACCGGTTCAGCAAGATGGCACATTTCATTCCACTCACTAGGCTGCCTACTGCTCGAGATTTGGCAGTTTTGTTCATTCAACACATTTTCCGCCTCCATGGACTCCCTACAGACATCGTCTCCGATTGGGGTTCCCAGTTCATAGCGCAGTTCTGGAGATCATTCTGTACCCTCCTGGGAATCAAGGTCAGTTTATCATCTGCATACCACCCTCAGTCAAATGGGCAGACTGAAAGGGTTAACCAGTCCTTGGAGAAGTTCTTGCGATGCTACATATCAGAGTTCCATGACAACTGGTCCTCCTTGTTGCCCTGGGCAGAATTTGCCTGTAACAACTCCTGTCACTCATCCACGAAAACCTCTCCGTTCTTTTGCAATTATGGTTTCCACCCCAGATCTAACTCTTTGTATTCACTCCAGTCCGTTGGTATCCAGGAGATCCGTTCCACTGCCAGGGATCTCAGAGTTGTCTGGAAGAAAGTACATTCATCTTTAAAACAAGCCTCACTTATTGCAAAAAAAAATTCGGACCGACACCGTACCCCCTGCTCCCTTAAGGTTGGCCAGAAAGTCTGGCTGTCTACAAAAAATATCAGGCTCAGACAACCTTGCAAGAAATTGGGCCCTAAGTTCATCGGGCCGTTTCTTATCATCAAGCAGGTGAACTCCGTCGCATTTAGGTTAAAAATTCCAGGCTCGTTAAGAATTCCAAACACCTTTCATTGTTCTCTATTGAAGCCAGTGCTTTATCCTGGTCAAGCCCAGTCTTCAAGTGTGCCTGGGAGAGGTTCCAGTGGGCCACAAAAATTCGTGATTCAAAAGGTCCTTGATTCTAAAAATGTTCAAGGACAGGTGCATTTCCTTATACAATGGAGGAATCGCGGATTAGAAGAGCGATCTTGGGTTCCGCGGAGACAACTCCATGCCCCAAAGAAACTGAAGGAGTTCTTCAAAAAATTCCCTAGGAAACCAGGATGTCGGGGTCCCTCGACCCCTCCTCAAGGGGGGGGGTACTGTTACGAGCCGCGGCAGTGCCCAGCCGCCGCGACTCACTCACCCGCGTCCCGGCCGTCGCCATGGCGACCGGGACGTCATTTCCGGCCATAACCCGGCCGTTGCCGGGGCAACCAGCAGACGCTTCAGAGCTGCGTCCCGGCAATAGGAGGAAGCCAGGCGCAGCGATTCTACAGCCTGTGGGCTAATTAATAGGGGCAGATCATAGGAGGCAATTACAGGCATTAGCCTGCAACTGTGCAGGCCAGGGGCAAGCCCTGATTGGCTCTATTAGTGACTGCTCTATTAACCTGCAGGAGTGTGTTCAACCTGTGATTGGTTCAGCTGGGTATTTAAGGCAATGAGGTCTGCTGCCTCATTGCCGGTTATAGCTTCTGTGCTCCAGTCTGCTGACCTGCTTGTTCCAGTTCCTGTATCCTGTATCTACGTTTGACTTCCCGTGTATGACCCTTGGCTTCGTATTGGACTTCGCTTGTGTTTCCTGTGACCCTGATCCTTGGCTTGTTTACCCGTTCTGCTACTTTGCCTGTGACCTCTGACCTCAGCTTGTTCATCATTACTGTTACCTGCTGCCGGCCTTTGACCTCTGCGTGGACCTGACTCTTCTTGCCTGGGTTCTCCCCAGCCGGTACACACTTCACGACCCTCTGTCAGTCTGCAGCCCAGTCTGTCCCCACCATCAGGGGCTCCAGTGAACACCTGACTGGCAGAGTAGACTCCGGGTTGTGTTGTGCCGGCTGGAGGGGTTCCTAACAATTAGTTCTTATTTCACTGACCAAAAAATCAAGTCAGGGTCTGCAGTCGTGGTCATCAGTTAACGCTCTGGTAAAGTGCATATACTCATCATGACAGATGCCAGCTAACCGCACCACACCACATCATCATCATCACCATTTATATAGCGCCACTAATTCCGCAGCGCTGTACAGAGAATTCACTCACATCAGTCCCTGCTCATTTGGGGCTTACAGTCTAAATTCCCTAACACACACAGACAGACACAGACTAGGGTCAATTTGTTAGCAGCCAATTAACCTACCAGTATGTTTTTGGTGTGTGGGAGGAAACCCACGCCAACACGGGGAGAACATACAAACTCCTCACAGATAAGGCCATGGTCGGGAATTGAACTCATAACCCCAGTGCTGTGATGCAGAAGTGCTAACCACTACGCCACCGTGCTGCCCACATAAAGCGCAAAGTCAGTGGCAAGAACAGATAGCCACTTTAATCAGTGTACTCATCCCCCTTAGAGTTAAGGTCAGAGTATGTCTTTATTTTTAGGACCTCACAATAGGTCGTCAGATTACATTCAGACAATCAAGCCATACTGCTATACTACTGCAATGGACATGCAGGTATTTCTCAGACTTGTTGAAGAGTGGGACCTACATAACAATATCCGATAAGGCCAATGTAAAGCAATATTATGCCAGGTATGTGGATACTGTGGAAGCCTTCTCTGTGAAATGGCACTTCAGGTCTTAAAGAAAATAAAAAGAGGGTGTGACCTGGCAGGCTAACAGGTCAGACATACTCTGATACAGCTCCACATCTAGAGAACCTAATCCAGCCTCGTCTTGGGGTTTTCCCCTCAAGTTTTTTTCAAAGTACCTCTGCCCTCATCTTACCCGGTGGGATACGCCAGGCGATTATAGAGAACCGAGAGACCTCCGTGTCTGTGGTACCAGCTTGGAGGCCATTATACCGCCTCTGGCAAGTTCCATCACCCAGGACCGATTAACAGTTCAGGTATTTCTGTTTGTCCAATGGAGTGACCCCTGGATTACCGGCCTCCATTACTTTGAGAGGATCACAGAGTACACCCTTCACCCACCACCTGGACACCGTGAGGCTCCTCCCATTCAGCTTCTGCAAGGATTCATGGACCTTTCTCCTCTGTTATCCACTTCCAGGTGCTGATAAGCATTCAGCAAAATTGGCCTCCCATATTCTTGCTGCCACTAGATGCTTAATTGCCAAGACATGGAAACAGACCGAACCTCCACCCATACACTTTCAAGGTTTTACCCCTGTGATTACCAGGCCCCCTGTCCTCCTCCTTCCCTTCCCAATCTAAGAATGACTATTCCATACACTGTATTTTTAGCGTGATTGTCGCTTTTATTTCTTGTTTATTTTTATATACCCTATGTTTTGCTCTTTGCTTATGTTTGTATTTCATATTTCCAGAATAAAAGGGATTTTATTTAATTAAGGAAATAAAAAGAGAGAAGGCCACAGTGATAGCAATATTGCCTTTTTGGCTTTTCAGATCTTTCCATGTTTGTTCCAGGTTGAACAAGGTTCTTTCCCTTTGAAACAGTTGATGACTCATATATGTAAGATTTATTGTGAAGTTTGCCTTTATTTTTACAATGAATATACTATAAAGGTGAAAGTAAATTAATAATTAGTTTCCAATATTCAAATTCACAATATGTTCAAGTAACAGTCAATTTCCAGGTCCCTCCTTTCACACGAAAGCTGGAAAACATCAGGAAACATCTCTGCACCAAGGTCCAGTCATGAGACAAGGGTCTCTCTGGCTGTATTCCAGCTTTTATACTTGGAGAACAAAGGGGCTTCAAATCAACTTACATATAAAAGGTATGAATGTGATTTTCAGGTGCTCTATTGTACATTACTGATAAGAAAGAATATATTCTTTGCACATGTGCAGAAGTATCTGAGGCATCTCCCTTGCAAAATATGTGGAGATGTCTTGGTCCAGCCGTTGATCAGATAAACATTTTACAATACACACAGAAAAGTATGAAAACACCAAAATGGAGCTCAGTGGCCATTTTCATAGGCCTGTCATAATATTCAATAGTTTATTTATTTGTAATTCAAAGTATTAAAATCAGTTACCAGCGAAATTGTGTTAAAAGTGTATATGTTAATGTGGTGTATTAAAATTAGCACACTAGGAGCCAGAAAACGTTACAATCAATCCTCTTATTTAATTGTTATTCTTATTGTAGCATTCTTAGTCCCTTAGTTCTTATTTATATTAATATTCTTACAGATTCAATTTCCATTTCAAATTTTTTTTTTTTTTTTAAGTTTTATGTTACAACAATAAGAGACGATTGACATAAACAGTACAGTTAAAAGAAATAGACAAAAAAGTGATCTAATCATTGATCAGCATAAAACATATCCTTGAACATATTCTTATCACTGTATTTTAGCATTTAGCCTGGGGGAGATGTATGTGGGGGCAGACTCTTCTCACAAAGTGTTTAGATAATACAGTTATACAAGACAGTTGGACAAACAATGAACAACAATTGAAGACCTCTAGAAATAATCTACATCTGCTGCAGCTTTCCTCTGCTACTTCTGATTGCCCAGGACATTACAAACTAGGTAATTCTTTTAATTTATGCATTTGTTGCTATTTTTCTCCTAATTACCAATGTTTGCCAAATTATTTTTCTTGCTCTCCTTTCATGGCATTATCTTTAGAACTATATCCTCCTTCACCCGTCTGCAACACACACCTCTGTCCACATTGCCCCTTCATTACTTCACTCATCTCTAGTGAACACTCATGAACTGTTGTCCTATTTAAATCCAATAGTTATAACAGCCTCACCCTGTCGCCAGAAACTAAAAGGACACACTGATCTTACAGTCATCTTTCCTATCTTTCTTCCTCCCTGCTTCTATAAGGTGGTGATATATCACCTAATCCAGGTCCCCCTCACTTCTCCCACACACATCTGAACGTTACCGCAATCCAGCAAACCTCAAACACATCACCTGCCTCCTCTCTCTTCCAAAGTCCTTTATATGTGCGTTACCTCCATACATGACCTCTTCTTCTCAAAAAAACCTGAACCTTCTGGCAATAACACAAACATGGCTCATGCAATCAGACACTGCCTCACCTACAGCACTTTCACATGGTCCTCCATCTCACCCACACCTCCAGACCTGAAGGCAGACAAGGAGGTGGGGTTGGACTACTTCTCTCCCCAGAGTGCACGTTCACAGTTCTACCAAATGTCCCATCACTCACGTTCATATCTTTTGAAGTATATGCTATTTGCATTTTTAATCCATTCTCTCTATGTGTTGCGGTGATCTATCGTCCCCCTGGAGCACACCAACAATTTATTGAGGATTTCTCTGCATGGCTCCCTCACTTCTTATCTTCAGACATCCCCACCTTCACCCTGGGTGATTTCAACATCCCCATTGATAACCCACCTTCCAAAGCTGCTTCCAAACTGCTCTCTCAAACCTCCTCGACCTCTCCCAGTGGATTAAATCAAGAATTTATCAGAATGGCCATTGCTTTGATCTTGTTTTCTCTAGACTATGCTCAGTTTCTAATTTCCTTACCCCACCCTTCCCCCTCTCAGATCATCACCCTATCAGCTACACGCTCACCCCCACTGCTCTAACCTCTCTAATGTCTAACTCTACCAAGCCTCCTCATAACTTTAGAAATCTTAATTCTATTAATCTTCAACAATTTTCCACCTCTCTTCAACACCTTCTCTCCCCTATCTCTACATTCTCCTCCCATGAGATGGCAGTACCTCATTTCCACCAAACCTTAGCAACGGCCCTTGATCAAGTGGCTCCAGCGACACTACATACGTTGACTTTGATGTCAATCGTGGCACACTACGGCAACGCAAAATTTCAAAAAACGTTCCCGTAAAGCAGAACATCACTGGCGTAAATCTCGCACCTCTACTTACTTCTTCATATATACTTCTATCTACCGCTCCTATCGAAATGCTCTGGACACTTCAAAACAAATATACTTCCAATCTCTTATCTATGCTCAGGCTTCTAACCCCAATTGCCTTTTTAACACATTTAAATCTCTTCTGAATCCTCCCACCCCGGACGCTCTGTCTACTATCAGTGCCCAGGATCTTGATTCCTACTTCAAGGACAAGATTGATAAGATCAGACTTGAAATGGTATCCTCTTCCTCAACAAGCAATCAGCTCAATTCCTTCCCACCAACCTCTGACACTCTCTTCATTTGACCCCACGAATGAAGAGGAAATTTCTGCTCTCTACTTATCTTCCTACACTACCTCCTGTCCTCTTGATCCTATTCCCTCACAAATTGGTAGATCCATGTTTCCTGTGCTCACTTCACCTCTAACTAAAATCTGCAATCTCTTTCTCTCTACTGGCATCTTTCCATCACTATACAAGCATGCAATGATTACTCCTATTCTAAAAAAAAAAGATTCCGACCCAAACTCTCAAATTGCCGTCCCATCTCTCAGCTCCCGTGCCCCTCCAAGCTTCTAGAGAGACTTGCCTACACTTGCCTCACACGCTTCCTTTCCGCAAACAACCTGTTGGATCCTCTTCAGTCTGGCTTTCGGTCTCAACACTCCACAGAGACAGTGTTGACTAAGGTTGTCAATGATCTGATCACTGCTAAAACAAAACAACATTACTCTCTTCTAATTCTCCTGGATCTTTTGGCTGCATTTGACACAGTTGACCACTCTCTTCTCATACAAACGCTACAATCCCTAGGTCTTCGAGACACTGTTCTATGATGGTTCTCATCCTACCTATCTTATCGCTCTTTCAGTGTTAATTTCTCTGGGCCCACCTCTGCTCCGCTTCTTTTATCAGTTGGAGTACCGCAAGGCTCAGCGCTAGGTCCTCTGCTGTTCTCTATACCGCTTCTCTTGGAAATCTAATACGTTCCTTTGGATTTCAGTATCATCTCTATGAGGATGATACTGAAATTTATCTATCCTCTCCTGATTTCTCGACATCTGTGTTGTCCTGTGTAACTGTCTTTCTGCCATTTCATCTTGGATGTCCTCTCGCCAACTCAAACTTAATCTTTCTAAAACAGAGTTAATAATATTTCCACCCACCAACAAGAGCATACCTGACATTTCTATTTCTGTTGATAACATGATCATAAAACCCAGCCCACAAGCTCGCTGCCTAGGTGTAATCCTTGATTCATGCCTATCCTTTGTTCCCCACATTGACTCTATATCTAAATCATGTTATATACATCTAAAAAACATTTCCAGAATTCGCACATATCTCACACAAGACACTGCAAAAACCTTAAAACCTTAATTCATGCACTTATCATCTCCCGCATTGACTATTGAAATTCCCTCCTTACTGGTTTTCCCCAAAACAGACTCAAACCCCTACAATCTATTTTGCATGCAGCAGCAAAATTGATTTTCCTTGCAAATCGGTATTCCTCTGCTGAATCATTCTGTATGTCTCTACACTGGTTGCCTGTTTTCTACAAAATCCAATATAAAATACTTTTACTAATCTACAAGGCCATCAGCAAAGCTGCACCAACATACATCTCCTCAATTGTTTCAAAATATCTCCCAACTTGGCAACTCCATTCTGCACAAAATATGTGTCTCTCATCCACCCTCATTACATCCTCCCATTCCCGGTTACAGGACTTTTTTTGGGCTGCACCCAGTCTATAGAATTCTCTCCCTAGCACAATAAGACTCTCCTCTGGTCTACAAACTTTCAAGCGTTCTCTGAAAACCCACCTCTTCAGACAAGCTTATAATATTCCTCAACCACCCTCTTTACCTCACTACATTACCCTAGTACCATCCGTTACACAATTTCACACAAGACAACTACCCCCTGACCAACGTTGTGTGACAGGATCATTTAGCTTATGAGTCACTATTACCTTTGCAGTCTGGCTGGACCGAAATGCAAAATGTAGACTTAACATCATGTATCAAACTCCCATTGTCCCATAAATTGTAAGCTTGCGAGCAGGGTCCTCTCACCTCTTTGTCTGTTTTACCCAGTTTGTTTATTAGTTTACTATGTTTGTCCCCAATTGTAAAGCGCTACGGAAAATGTTGGCTCTATATAAATAAATGATGATGATGAGGTAGCAGAATCAGGAGGCAAATGGACTGTCAGGACAGCCAGGGTTTGGAACACAAGCGGTCAGTGCTGTTACAGAGTCAGGAGGCAGATGGATAGTCAGAACAGAGCCGGAGTCTAATACACAGGAGGGCAATGCGGTACCAGAATCAGGAAGCAGATGAGATGTTAAAATGGATCCATGGTCTGGTACAACAGTGGACAATGAACAGGATAGTAACTCGGAGATGTGAGAGCACAGGACCCGAACAAGGACCGATAATCAGATAAGCTGTGACACTTATTACTCTGACACTGCTACAGTATCAGAACAGATTTAACTAGTAAGGGGTTTGAATTCCCTACCTCCTAATTTGCAGTAAAGTGATGCAGATACTTCCGGGTGTCAGTGAGCATACTGTCACAGACGGACAGCCCTGGAATGGGGAAGAGGTAAAATTGTGACTATGATGTTTCAGAGAAAACGTATGGCCGTTATAAGAATTTTAGACTATTACTAAATAGACTAATAAATGAGTTCAAAGGGGATGTCCCGTCCACTGATATATTTGCCGGGATAGCAAAGTGCATAAGGAACAATAAAGTCGAAGAAATACAGAAAAAATGGGAGATTGAAACGGGAACACAAAGTTTAGTCAAGTGTATACTTGCATAAAGTCTCGTGTCTCCATGAAGCTGGTGTTTTTCTCCAGAGCAAGCTACGTTCTTTGTAAGGCATCTTCCAATCAAGTCACTAGTCTTCCCCGGTTATAAGCTCCTGTTAAAGTGTTGTTTCTTACTTTTTCTTAGAGTTCCATGATCATGGATTAAACTATATATACATTCATGTAACCACTGTTGATTTAATCCAAGACTCTTCATATTAAAGAAAAAAATGTTAAATCCTTACGCGTTTCTATGCAACTTCATCAAGGAATAATGTGCTTCTTGCCCTTCTTGTCCTTAAATAGGCACTCTGGTTAAAATTCAGCTGCAACACATTAATTAACATCACGGATCGTGAACAAACTAATAAAATTCAATTGCAAAGTTAAAATAAAAATCCCCATCTTGAAAAACTTAGGCGACTTCTAAAGCAATATAATATTGATATGCTGTGAAAGATCTTAATGATCATAAAACCAAAGAAACTTTCACAGATTTCTTTTCTCTTGCTCGTATAACTGTCAAGCATAAAAATCTAATGATGGACATAAACCTCAAATTCTTACACTCAAATTATACACTAGCTTTTGCTTATAAAAAATATCCCTGGCATGTTTAGCCCTAATCTTTATTCCTAATGTTTTCTTTAAGTAAAAATTGGAGATGAGCAGGTTTCCAATATATATTTCTTTCTTTTATGATTAGATGCAGCTCATACTAAGTGAAGCAGCACACACACAGTTACAATGCCAATTGCAAAATAGCAATAGCATTTTTAGTTTGCACATCTTTTATAGACAATTTTTACTTATCATTGCCAGTTGACAGTTTATTTTAAGGGTTAGGGTTAAGCTTGCCGCTTAACCCTAACCCTTACAATAAACTGTCAGGTTGTAGGGTCCAGCCTTTGCCGCTTTAAATTCACAAAGCTGAATGTCTCTCTGTTTTGTGTTGTAAAACGGAAGTGCCGGCATGCAGACAGTTCGCAATTTATAGCAGTCTGCAAGGTAGTGTTTTCAGAGATGTTCTGTGTCTCTATTAATGTAAGTCAGCATTTCAAGCAGGTCAATTTTATGCCAATCGGATTATATATGTCTATATATTCAGTGTCGTTATTAATAGCATCGCAGTAACGTACCCCACCCGCCCCTTCATCACAACACTGTGTCCCCTCATTACCACAATGTGCCCCTTTTCTTCACCAAACTGTCTCCTTATCATCACCAAATTGTGCCCCCTTATTACCACAATGTGTCCCCTCATTACCACAATGTGTCCCTTCATCATCACACTGTGCCCCCATATCATCACAACACTGTGCCCCCTCATTACCACAATGTGCCCCTTATCACCACACTATGCCCCCATATCATCACAACACTGCGCCCTCCATGCTGCTTTTGCTCCCCTACCCCACGTGTTTCCCCTTTATCACACTGCGCCCTCCGTTCCTTTACTTACCTTCTTTCTTGCTTGTGGCTCCTACCTGCGCGCTCCTCACTGAAAATGTTGGTTGTGATGACAGTCAGTGCAAACGGAGCAGGGAGGAAGAGAGGTGGGCACCCGGTGCCCATCCCCGGACAAGCAGGGAATGGCAGTCAGAGGACAGTGCCTCTGATACCTGATGCCCCCCCTTGCTTACCCCGTTCCACAGGCCCTGACCTTAGGCCACTGATTGAATGAGTGAATTCTTCTTGGATAAATAGCAAGACTGCTGGGAACAAGGTTTGCGTCTGAAATACAACGTTGCACTGGCAATAGGTGAGGGCTCCAGGAAGTCCTTTTATAGTTGTTGTTGATTCCTGATTGGAGACTGCGATCAGCTGGGCAGAAGCAGCACTCTGAGTTGCTGAGATGGATCCA
Source organism: Mixophyes fleayi (assembly GCF_038048845.1). Classification (NCBI taxonomy): domain Eukaryota; kingdom Metazoa; phylum Chordata; class Amphibia; order Anura; family Limnodynastidae; genus Mixophyes; species Mixophyes fleayi. The sequence goes on along the minus strand of NC_134407.1, from coordinate 224,123,625 downwards.
AGATGGCAGCTCTCATGGACTGATTTTGGAGGGAATCTGAAATGGAGGCTGTTTTCACCTGATTGGCTGAGAGGAATCATGTCACCGAATCCAAGATGGCCACGCCCATACTCTGATTCTGGAGGGATCTCTGGAGTGGAGACAGACTAGACAGTATCTTACAGAGAGTTCTGAAACCAGCAGAGCTTGAGGACCGCAGCTTGGAAAGACAGTGGAGTGTTAAGTGACAGAATCCGAGAGTCTGGTGTGTGACAGTGTGCACTGTAGGTGATTTCAACAAAATTTAAGACCAGTATTAGTCCGGATTAATGGTTTGGTGTAGTATGTTTTCATATTTTATTTTATTTTAAATTTTTAGCTTTATATACGTATTAATGGTTGTACAAATAAATTTTATTACATATTTTAAATCTACGTGGTATTTATTAGATAGGATCTATTTGCGTTTGTTTTTGTTTTCTCAGAAGACTGTCTGCAGACACTATTAGTCATTACTCTTTAAATGATTGTAGCAAGGTCTAGGCACCGGGCAGGTTAATACCAGACACCAGAGGAGTTAAAACACCGGTGCTAAGTTCCACATGCATAAATTATTAATTGTTTTAATAAAATTTACAATGCATTTGGCGCTGGGAAAGTAGTACCTGGTGCCGCAAGCTATGAAAGGGTTAAACCCCGGTGCTGGGGAAAGTAAAAAGTGTTATATGAATGAATGTTTAATATATGGGCACTGCAACACTGGTAGTTAACCGGCGCACAGCACAAAATGGCTACCTCCTGGCGCTAGTAGTGTAAATCTGTGTATGTATATTTAATAAAAAATGTATGTGAATGTATATTTAAAATAAAGAATGTGCCTACCTTCCCTGGTGGTCCAGACTTATGGAAGTTGTGACACTTTAAATGTGTGTTGGAATTTAAATACTCAACATTTGTCCATGTGCTTTCACTCCACTCCAAATTATAAATAAATCATCTATATAACAGCCACAGAGGACCAAGTCCGCAAAACAAATTCGCCCTCCCAAATGTAAGTGAACAGAAAGTCCCCCATGTAAAGGTCGGCCCCATGGTCGTGCCCATCACCTGTAGGTAAAAAATGTTCACAAACAAAACATAATGTTGTGTCAAAGTACATTGTGTGGAATCTGTGAGGAACTTCTCTCCGGGACCCCACCTGTCCCTCGTAACACTTTTTTTGGACATCAAATCCTTATGTGTGAAATATTGGTATAAAAAGGACTCTACATCTAAGATGAGGAATCCATAATGATCCCTCCATAAAAAATATTTAAGTAAATTGAGTAAATGGATGGAATCCCGGAGATAAGGCTTCAAAGAAGTAACAAAGAGAAATCTACATGATATGTTAAATTTGACATGAGAGAATCTAATCCTATGAGGGAAATCTAAACACTATTTAGGGAGTTGATAGTATATGGGAGTGACTGGAAACGAAACAATTCCTCCCTAGAGATGATTACAACGGTCGAGGCCCCATCAAGCAAACTCTAATGTTCACTTTTCTAAATACAAGCAGGACTGGAGCCCTATTACCCAATTGTCTCAAAGCCTCTTGTAAATAGTAAGTGGTATTTTGTATAACCACCCCCCCTCCCCCCTTGTCTGCAGCATGATGATGATGGGAGTGATCACACTGTAGTCTTTTCTGCATTTATCAAGTCAGAATGTTTATTATTTGAGTGGTCACATCATTTCTTACATTTTTAATGTCATTTTATGAAAACAATCGATTTGCGGACTCCTCACAGCCATGGGAAAAAATTCTGATTTGCATTTGAAGGTTTTGATGCCGTCTCATGTAATTTACCATGATTCATTTCAAACAGTGGAAGCAATTTTGATTCTCCGCTCACTATATTGTTTTCTGACCACAACGCCTCATAAGAGGACAATACAGCTGTTCTTCATTATCAAGTATTATTGGAGCTAGATCTTCATTTGATTATTTTAATGTTTCTATTTTTTTCATACATAATGTTCTTAGGAATCTTCGGTAAAGAGTTTGAATTGATGGGCTCTCTGGTTGGGGCAAAATTTAAAGGCTATTGAACATAATAGAGTGTGCCAGCTGGTAAGTTTGTATAATAGAGCGCAAGGTCCTACAGCCCTAATATAATAGATGGTGGCAGTGATTAGGTGTGTATGAATGTCAGAGACTTGCTTGTGTGTTTCAGCTAATCTATAACATGGGTGAAAGGTGAGGAGTGAACATGAAATCATGTTAACCCCTCGCGGTAACATGCAAATCACAGACACCGTGAGAACGTTCTGATAGAAGGGTCCAATTATAAGTCTGTAAACATGATTGTTATCAGCATCAAAGTCTTCATGAAGCATTTGTTTCATGTTATTACAGTACGTTTTATTTCACTCTTAACTTTTTCTTGCTTGTTGTTATATGAACCATCACATACTAAGAACCTTATCAATAGAGTTGATTAAAAAAATAAATAAGAAACCGCAATAAGATCCACACACGAGCGATCCATTCCACCTATGTCAGTGGATGGGAATTAAATTACAACATTAATATACTGTGAGAATGGAGCTTGAATTGTTCTCCATAACTCGATAATGTTAATATAGCTTTATGTATACGCTCTGTAAATTGATTGATGCTTTTTATAACACATTCATAAAATAAATGTCATTGACGATATTTAGCATATTGCTGCAATCGAGGTTCATGTCCATCAGCTCATGAATTGATTTTCATCTGTGTGAGTTTTCCGATGTGCAATAAGTTTTGATTTATATGTAAAACATTTTCCACACTCCAAACATGAAAATGGTTTCTCCCCCGTGTGAGATCTCTGATGTTCGACAAGATTTGATTTCCGTGTGAAACATTTCCCACACTCAGAGCATGGAAATGGTTTCTCACCTGTGTGAGTTCTCTGATGTGTAATAAGTTTTGATTTATATGTAAAATATTTCCCACACTCAAAACATGGGAATGGTTTCTCACCGGTGTGATTTCTTTTATGTTCCACAAAGACTGATTTCTTTCTGAAACATTTCCCACACTCAGAACATATAAATGGTTTTTCTCCTGTGTGAGTTCTCTGATGTTCAACAAGAACTGATTTCTTTGTAAAAGATTTCCCACATTCAGAACACGAAAATGGCTTTGCACCTGTGTGGGTTCGCTGATGTGTAATAAGTTTTGATCTATAGGCAAAACATTTCCCACACTCAGAACATGGAAATGGCTTTTCCCCTGTGTGAGTTCTCCAATGGTCAATAAGAACTGATTTCTTTGTAAAACATTTCCCACATTCAGAACATGGAAATGGCTTCTCACCTGTGTGAGTTCTCTGATGTATAACAAAGATTGACCGATGTACAAAACATTTACCACATTCAGAACAGGGAAATAATTTATGACCTCTATTACTATTTGTAGCAATATCTGAGTTATCAGGAGAACATTCCTTATGATTAGGATGAGATGATATATCTGCACTGTCAAGTTCTTGATGTATATTTAGGGTAATGGTGTTCTCTCCCGGCGAATTTCGTGTGATTTGGTTATCTTCTCTCTTAAAATCTGTGGAAAAAATGAGATAGTCCTCTGAGGTATTCCTGTTGTTGTCTGCTGTAAAATAAATAAATGTATGTTAATATTTTAATTAAAGAGCAAATTTTCATAGTATTAGTGAGATGAAGATGTTCCGTTGTTTAAGTTGAGTATGCAAACTATGAACACTTTATTATAATTATGAATGTACAAGGAGCAACTATGACTCTTGAGCAGATAAAACATTGGCTTAAAATATAACACAACCGCATTATAAAGCACAATGCATAGACCCAGCCACAGAGGCCCATAGGCTGAACAGCCACAATGGACAACTCCAAACAAAAAGCAGACTTTGGCGAGTATTTGCCAAGCTTACATATTGCCCAGCCAGCATCATAGGACAGAAAGCCTCATTAGCCAGTGGCATTGTTCAACCACAATGCCCAATCAGACACTGACGTCATACACAAACACTGAAGCCTTGGAAGCAGAGTAGTTACACTACTTGAAGTTCTGGAAATGGACATATATGAAGCAATTTATGACAAGCTACTAATTAGGTTGAAGTTGTTGTGTAGAAAGGCACTGGGAGGTTAGGAGAGAGCAGCAGGACAGAGCAGTAAGAGTGAAATAGCAACAGGGCAGGAGAGTATTAGATTAGAGTGGGTAAATGGAGCAGGACACAAACCGGCAACAGTAGAGAGCTGAAGAAAGCATAAGGGCAGAACAGTATACAGAACACATAAAAAGAGCAACAGTACAAAGCATCACAGCACAGAGATTGGAGGGAAGCTTTTGTGCAATGACTGGTGTGTGGTTGTAGTTCTGTGTGCAAATAGGTGGAGTTTGTGTGAAATGTGTGTTGGGGTGGTAGTGGGGGAGGTGTGATCTTAGGGGAAGGGGAATCTTCTGCTATTTTGCTTTAGCATTGCAGTGTTAGAGTACACATACTAAGAAGTAAACATTCTAGTATTATTACTCAAGAAGGATCATGGGTAATGCCACCTTTGTTAGTGCGCAGAGAATATCATGTGTAATATCACACCTGGTATCAAATCATTGATCAGTGATTGAATCACTATGCTGACATCCCTTGTACTGATGCATGAGAATCACTATAGAGTGTGTGGAGGAGACTGGTCAGATCTCTGGGCTGGTAGCACAATGATATGATGTGAGGAGGAGAGCAGGAGTCTAATAGGGGCTGATGGCTCCTGATGTATGAGAATCACCAGAATGTGGGGAGGAGACTGGTCAGATCTCTGGGCTGGTAGCACAATGATATCATGTGAGGAGGACAGCAGGAGTCTAATAGGGGCTGATGGCTCCTGATGTATGAGAATCACCAGAGTGTGGGGAGGAGACTGGTCAGATCTCTGGGCTGGTAGCACAATGATATGATGTGAGGAGGAGAGAAGGAGTCTAATAGGGGCTGATGGCTCCTGATGTATGAGAATCACCAGAGAGTGTGGGGAGGAGACTGGTCAGATCTCTGGGCTGGTAGCACAATGATATGATGTGAGGAGAAGAGCAGGAGTTTAATAGGGGCTGATGGCTCCTGATGTATGAGAATCACCAGAGAGTGTGGGGAGGAGACTGGTCAGATCTCTGGGCTGGTAGCACAATGATATGATGTGAGGAGAAGAGCAGGAGTTTAATAGGGGCTGATGGCTCCTGATGTATGAGAATCACCAGAGAGTGTGGGGAGGAGACTGGTCAGATATCTGGGCTGGTAGCACAATGATATGATGTAAGGAGGAGAGCAGGAGTCTAATAGGGGCTGATGGCTCCTGATGTATGAGAATCACCAGAGAGTGTGGGGAGGAGACTGGTCAGATCTCTGGTCTGGTAGCACAATGATATGATGTGAGGAGGAGAGCAGGAGTCTAATAGGGGCTGATAGCTCCTGATGTATAACAATCACCAGAGTGTGAGGAGGAGACTGGTCAGATCTCTGGGCTGGTAGCACAATGATATGATGTGAGGAGGAGAGCAGGAGTCTAATAGGGGCTGATGGCTCCTGATGTATGAGAATCACCAGAATGTGGGGAGGAGACTGGTCAGATCTCTGGGCTGGTAGCACAATGATATCATGTGAGGAGGACAGCAGGAGTCTAATAGGGGCTGATGGCTCCTGATGTATGAGAATCACCAGAGTGTGGGGAGAAGACTGGTCAGATCTCTGGGCTGGTAGCACAATGATATGATGTGAGGAGGAGAGAAGGAGTCTAATAGGGGCTGATGGCTCCTGATGTATGAGAATCACCAGAGAGTGTGGGGAGGAGACTGGTCAGATCTCTGGGCTGGTAGCACAATGATATGATGTGAGGAGAAGAGCAGGAGTTTAATAGGGGCTGATGGCTCCTGATGTATGAGAATCACCAGAGAGTGTGGGGAGGAGACTGGTCAGATCTCTGGGCTGGTAGCACAATGATATGATGTAAGGAGGAGAGCAGGAGTCTAATAGGGGCTGATGGCTCCTGATGTATGAGAATCACCAGAGAGTGTGGGGAGGAGACTGGTCAGATCTCTGGGCTGGTAGCACAATGATATGATGTGAGGAGGAGAGCAGGAGTCTAATAGGGGCTGATAGCTCCTGATGTATAAGAATCACCAGAGTGTGAGGAGGAGACTGGTCAGATCTCTGGGCTGGTAGCACAATGATATGATGTGAGGAGGAGAGCAGGAGTCTAATAGGGGCTGATGGCTCCTGATGTATGAGAATCACCAGAATGTGGGGAGGAGACTGGTCAGATCTCTGGGCTGGTAGCACAATGATATCATGTGAGGAGGACAGCAGGAGTCTAATAGGGGCTGATGGCTCCTGATGTATGAGAATCACCAGAGTGTGGGGAGGAGACTGGTCAGATCTCTGGGCTGGTAGCACAATGATATGATGTGAGGAGGAGAGAAGGAGTCTAATAGGGGCTGATGGCTCCTGATGTATGAGAATCACCAGAGAGTGTGGGGAGGAGACTGGTCAGATCTCTGGGCTGGTAGCACAATGATATGATGTGAGGAGAAGAGCAGGAGTTTAATAGGGGCTGATGGCTCCTGATGTATGAGAATCACCAGAGAGTGTGGGGAGGAGACTGGTCAGATCTCTGGGCTGGTAGCACAATGATATGATGTAAGGAGGAGAGCAGGAGTCTAATAGGGGCTGATGGCTCCTGATGTATGAGAATCACCAGAGAGTGTGGGGAGGAGACTGGTCAGATCTCTGGGCTGGTAGCACAATGATATGATGTGAGGAGGAGAGCAGGAGTCTAATAGGGGCTGATAGCTCCTGATGTATAACAATCACCAGAGTGTGAGGAGGAGACTGGTCAGATCTCTGGGCTGGTAGCACAATGATATGATGTGAGGAGGAGAGCAGGAGTCTAATAGGGGCTGATGGCTCCTGATGTATGAGAATCACCAGAATGTGGGGAGGAGACTGGTCAGATCTCTGGGCTGGTAGCACAATGATATCATGTGAGGAGGACAGCAGGAGTCTAATAGGGGCTGATGGCTCCTGATGTATGAGAATCACCAGAGTGTGGGGAGGAGACTGGTCAGATCTCTGGGCTGGTAGCACAATGATATGATGTGAGGAGGAGAGAAGGAGTCTAATAGGGGCTGATGGCTCCTGATGTATGAGAATCACCAGAGAGTGTGGGGAGGAGACTGGTCAGATATCTGGGCTGGTAGCACAATGATATGATGTAAGGAGGAGAGCAGGAGTCTAATAGGGGCTGATGGCTCCTGATGTATGAGAATCACCAGAGAGTGTAGGGAGGAGACTGGTCAGATCTCTGGGCTGGTAGCACAATGATATGATGTGAGGAGGAGAGCAGGAGTCTAATAGGGGCTGATAGCTCCTGATGTATAACAATCACCAGAGTGTGAGGAGGAGACTGGTCAGATCTCTGGGCTGGTAGCACAATGATATGATGTGAGGAGGAGAGCAGGAGTCTAATAGGGGCTGATGGCTCCTGATGTATAAGAATCACCAGAATGTGGGGAGGAGACTGGTCAGATCTCTGGGCTGGTAGCACAATGATATCATGTGAGGAGGACAGCAGGAGTCTAATAGGGGCTGATGGCTCCTGATGTATGAGAATCACCAGAGTGTGGGGAGGAGACTGGTCAGATCTCTGGGCTGGTAGCACAATGATATGATGTGAGGAGGAGAGAAGGAGTCTAATAGGGGCTGATGGCTCCTGATGTATGAGAATCACCAGAGAGTGTGGGGAGGAGACTGGTCAGATCTCTGGGCTGGTAGCACAATGATATGATGTGAGGAGAAGAGCAGGAGTTTAATAGGGGCTGATGGCTCCTGATGTATGAGAATCACCAGAGAGTGTGGGGAGGAGACTGGTCAGATCTCTGGGCTGGTAGCACAATGATATGATGTGAGGAGGAGAGCAGGAGTCTAATAGGGGCTGATAGCTCCTGATGTATAAGAATCACCAGAGTGTGAGGAGGAGACTGGTCAGATCTCTGGGCTGGTAGCACAATGATATGATGTGAGGAGGAGAGCAGGAGTCTAATAGGGGCTGATGGCTCCTGATGTATGAGAATCACCAGAGAGTGTGGGGAGGAGACTGGTCAGATCTCTGGACTGGTAGCACAATGATATGATGTGAGGAGGAGAGGAGGAGTCTAATAGGGGCTGATGGCTCCTGATGTATGAGAATCATCAGAGAGTGTGAGGAGGAGACTGGTCAGATCTCTGGGCTGGTAGGACAATGATATGATGTGAGGAGGAGAGGAGGAGTCTAATAGGGGCTAATGGCTCCTGATGTATGAGAATAACCAGAGAGTGTGGGGAGGAGACTGGTCAGATCTCTGGGCTGGTAGCACAATGATATGATGTGAGGAGTAGAGCAGGAGTCTAATAGGGGCTGATAGTTCCTGATGTATAAGAATCACCAGAGTGTGAGGAGGAGACTGGTCAGATCTCTGGGCTGGTAGCACAATGATATGATGTGAGGAGGAGAGCAGGAGTCTAATAGGAACTGATGGGTCCTGATGTATGAGACTCACCAGAGTGTGAGGAGGAGACTGGTCAGATCTCTGGGCTGGTAGCACAATGATATGATGTGAGGAGTAGAGCAGGAGTCTAATAGGGGCTGATAGTTCCTGATGTATAAGAATCACCAGAGTGTGAGGAGGAGACTGGTCAGATCTCTGGGCTGGTAGCACAATAATATGATCTGAGTCTCCCAATGACAAATACTTTTCCTAACTAGTTTATACTAGCAGAGAAGGGTGTAGAATAAGAGATTGTTGTAGGGACTGAACAAGGACAATATGTAACTCTTTCTATAATAAGTGTTTATTACTCACCTGTGCTGATATCTGTAGGGATTTCTGCCTCCTTACACTGTTGATCAAACCTCACACACGTCTCTTCTTCTTCTATATCTTCTACCTTAATATTAGTCAGATATTCACCCTAATTAATCCATAAATAATAAAATAACAGTTGAATAATGTATAATTTCATTCATAGAGATTAAACAGAAAAATATCAGTGTGTAAGATCCACGCAGCTTCTCTACAGATCATATACTGGTGAGACCCATCTACCTGATACTCCTGTTGGATACTGTGATTGTCCTCTGTACAATCCTGTGAATAAAGAGGACGAGGACATCTCTCTGGGGTATTTCTGTTACTGGGTCCATCTGTAGGAGACACACAGTGACTGAATACATTGTTTATATGTGATTATCAGATGATGTGTGAACCTTATCAACCCATACCTTGAAAGGGAAAGCAGAATTGATTATATATATATATTTATATATATATATATATATATACACTCCTCCTGACGAAGTTTATATGACGAAACGCGTTGAGGCTGTTCTCCATTAACTACTCCTGGTATGCGGAAGGCTGTACTGTCTACCTTGTCCCTGAAAAGTTACCCCATTGAGAACTTCTGTGCGGAGCCCATTGGTGTCTACTTCCTATATATCCCAGTGATCTACAATGTGTAGCAGTACCCTATGTCCACAGGATTACAGATAAGCTTTTATACCTTGTTTACATTGTGAGTGTGTTTTATTATGATACATGCTGAATAAATTATTGCACATAAGTACTACACTATATGGCTTTTTCCTCTCTCAATACACCGTATGAGTGGAGTTTGTGAGCAGTGACTGTGCTGTGGCTGATGATCCAGTTATCATATACCTACATAAGATATCTACACGCCTGTTCCTGACCTCTTGAAGCTGACTGGAGTCCACTTCCAAGCACCTCTGATACAGATAAGCTGTTTATTTATATCATTTTGGTACGTTGCCACCTATCACTTGCTACTGATTGTCACGGATACATCTGAAACGTTGTTTTCTGCTTTCTTCTGTCTGTATTTCGGCATATGTTCAGAAATTATGAGAATTGGTTGATACTGCTTTCACCAGCCTGACATGATGAACACTTTGTACTTGCATCTCTATATACAGTAATATTGACTGTCTGGACGATTTGTACCAGCTTACACTACCGTATTTGGCACCATCTTCCCTCTTTCTATGTTAACAATATATATATATATTTTATATTATACTGTACCCAGCCTCTTCCACCTTACTACTAAGAACATCTTAGACCATTGTTTATTGGGAATAGCCTTTATTACTAAACTCACCTGGCTGGGTACTATGGATCAGGACTGCTGGGTAGCGGGAAGAGAGTTGACACAGAGACGCTGGGTTCAACACAGAACAGCCAGGGATTGGATTCGAGTGTAAGCTGTTATCTGTTGGTCACAGGATACAGCAGGTATTAATCTCAGGCAGAATCTTCAAGCAGTGAAGTTTATTGTTCAACAGTCCTGACAAGGACAGTTACACATTAGTTTGGGGGCACTGGTGATCTCCAGAAGCTCAGATGGTATAATAATATAACATGGTCAAACAGGGCTCTTTTTATACAGAATCTCACACACACATATTGGCAGGGTAACCCAGCCCCCTGATCCTAGATGCCACCACAACACCAAAAATATTACATTCGATGTTTACCCTCAGGATGTAATATTCTCTAGACTTGGAAATAATGCAAATTTACACCTGTGATTTCCTAAATTACTTGCTGTTAGATTATTCAGACAGGTTCTAAGACACAGGACGAAAACTATACAGGATGGAAAGGTGGTAACCCCCCCTCCTGTGTATTCAAGCTAAAAGAGGTCGTATCATTAAAATAAAAACACTGAATTAGCATTCGATTAGCCTGCCTTCAGAAGATACAAAACAGATTTCCTCCACCATATGGCTACTGCATCAGAAATCAATACATTTCTGATACAGAAATCTACCCCTAATTGAAATAAATATCTACAATAAGTTATTTCTACGTGATCCAGCTACAGCATGTGATTTAGATCAAATATCAGTAGCGTCGGTACATATAATAATATGATGTTAGATCTCCATCTGATCTGTAAAGTTGGACCTCAGATAAATTATAAACTCCTGGTCATAGGTAAAGTATATGGTTAGATACTTCTCTAAAGCTCACCGATAGGCAGCTATATCGGATGAATAAGTGGACCCAAATTAGCAAGTAACACACGTAGTTGCACTTATCTATAGTGTCCGGTATTAGATGATATTCTTAGATCTCCGGGTGCTGAAGTTTGTATTTGTCAGCTAAATAGAGGAGAAGAGAAATAGTCTCAATCCAGAATACCAGTAGCTGGTAGAATACTTGTCTTTCCAGGGTCAATCCTGCTTTACTGCAAATTTTGAATCGGAGAGACTATTGTATTATAGAACCAATATATGGTTCTATACGTTCAGAACTTCATAATAAATCCTAACGCGTTTCCTCCTCATTAGAGGAAACAATTAATAAAAAGTCGGAAAAAGTCTTCCTACACACATAGTCCCACTTTCTAACACAATCTGGCAAGTTATCAACTGAGGAGATCACAAAACATACCATAGATAAGTGTCTGACATAGAAGCACACAATGAATCCTGGGATGGTAAAAAATGTTCTTGTTTAGAGAAGACAGAAAATGCATCATTTGATCATATATCCAAAAAAGAGGACAAAAGTAGAAGGGAACCAGATATGGAACCATCTTGTAAATGGAAAGTAGTCTAGCGAGAGCTTTCATTGTAATCCCAGTGAATGTGGGAAGATAATGTATAAAACATTCTGAGTCAATTGGAGAAGGTAGCTTACAGAATAAAGCCGGGAGTGATCACGTGATATCTGTGTGCCCAAGTATTTCACAGACCAAATTAAGTAAAAAGAGGAGGACACAGAGGACACTTGAGAAGCTGGTTATTGAGTATTTCAAAAGTGTACAATTGTTGAATGATGTTATGGATAGAGATGGCTTGCAAAGTAGTAGAGAAAATTAGATAATCTGCAAAAGCTGCAACCATATGACGGCCATGGCCTAATGTGACCCCAATGATCTTTGGGTTGTCTCTATTTTTCTGAAATAAGTCATTCCAGTAGGAGATTGGACATCTTGGTGTTAACTCAGCCACCTGGTTCCTTTTTGGTCTTGCTAGAGTGTATCTGGATTTCCTTCCGTCAGTAACCCACCGTTACTGACTAATCCTACTGGAGACACCTGCCACCACCAGGCTCCTACACCACCGTACTTCTGTTTAGCTGGTATAGCTACTGCAGCCTCTCTTTGCTGGTAATTGCATGGTTCCTCCTAATCGCTTACTATAAATCAGGGCAGCAGACAGAGTGTTGACAAAGACTCTGGGTTCAACACCGGAAAAAAAGGGGACAGAGAAAAGTTTTAGTTGTTGGTCATAGTTTACAGTCAGTAGGCGTCAGGGAGAATCTTGAAAGCAATGATGGTTTAATGTTCTTGAAGGGTAAGGAATGTTTACATACCAGTAAGGGATACTGGTGATCCACCAGAATTGTTGAAGAATACATTTTGCATGCACAGTACAGATCTTTTTAAACAATATTGAATAGACAACCTGGCAGGAGGTAATCCAGTCTCCAGCCCCTTTAACCAATCCTGGTAATACATGCAGCCTGCACATATATCAGCCCGCTGGCACTTAGTCTACGGCTGAACATTTAATCTTTAAATCTCCTGCCTGAAATACTTCCCGGGTATTAGTTCCAGGCCTTGGCTTCCCTCTCAAGCTGAAATAAGCTCCAGAGTTTGGGCATATCTGGGGCAGCAGGTCCCACACTACTAATCCTGGATCTTTTTGATTCTGGATCTCCAGTATGCTCCATTCCATGCGGAGTCTCTCATTTGACACCAGGGGGGTGAATATGTATCAAGCTGAGAGTTTTCCAGCGGATTTGAAAAACCAATCAGATTCTAGCTATCATTTATTTAGTACATTCTACAAAATGAAAGCTAGAATCTGATTGGTTGCTATAGGCGACGTCTCCACTTTTCAAACCCACCGCAAAACTCTCAGCTTGATACATTTACCCCCAAATGCACCATTGAAAGTTCCTCCGCCAGCCACTGCATTCAGGCTGCTGCTGGTGGTGACTCCGCTAGAAGCCGTCGCTAGACTCTGCAATCTGGACCACAAGGACAACTCTGGAACCAATTTCCCAGTGAACGGTAACCGGAGCAGCGGCAGAGTACCGACACCAGAGCCGCTATAATCACTGACCTACCAGAGCGAGGAAAATTATTTTAATTCATTTTAATACACATTTTATTTTATATAAATACATCGGGACACCTTAGATGCATATATCACACTTACACACCCGGCGCATGGCACTGAGATTTAACCCAATCAGCTTTGGGACATTAAGCCACTTGGCGCATAGTGTCACAAATCAGCTTGATCAATTCCAGTTACATAGCAGCCCTTTAACTTGATACTTTGCCTTCTAGGTTTTCAGTGCATAGTACAGGTTATACCAATATAGAATATCAAATTACAGACATCCTGTTTCAACACAGTTTGTAGTCCTCTGTGCAGGAAACAATATTTTGGTGATCATAATAACTGAAACATCCACATCGCTGCTGAGCATTGCATATACAAATATTATTACTATTAGTGCACCGGGAAAATCATGGATAATGTCATATTAAATAGTGCACAGGGAGCATCATGGGTAACGCTACATCCAGTCCATTGATTAGTGATTGAATCACTATGGTGAGTGTGAGGAGACTGGTCAGATCTCTGGGCTGGTAGCACAATGATATGATGTGAGGAGGAGAACAGGAGTCTAATAGGGGCTGATGGCTCCTGATGTATGAGAATCACCAGTGTGAGGAGGAGACTAGTCAGATCTCTGGGCTGGTAGCACAATGATATGATGTGAGGAGGAGAGCAGGAGTCTAATAGGGGCTGATGGCTCCTGACTCCCCCACTGGGCAGATACATTTCCTCATTAGTTTGTACTGACAGAGGAAGGTGTAGAATAAGAGATTGTTGTAGTGACTGAACAAGGAGAATATGTGACTCTTTTCTGTAATAAGTGTTATTACTCACCTGTGCTGATATCTGTAGGGATTTCCTCCTCCTTACACTGCTGATCACCCCTCACATACGTCTCTTCTTCTCCCTCTGTATCTTCTACCTTTATATCAATCAGGTTATCACCCTAAATTACCCACAAAACAAAAATTTAATAATGCTGGTCTAAATGAATTGAGGTTAAATCTCTACAGATCATATAGTAAAAAGTGACGCTGGAATTTCAGTATTTTGTGAGACCCTAAAATCCATCTAACTGACACTCCTATGGGAAACTGCAATTACCTGTGTATAAACCGTTGAATAAAGAGTACGGGGACATCTCTCTGGGATATTTCTCTTACTGGATCCACCTGTAGGAGACACAAAATGACTGAATACTTATATGTGATTATCAGATGATGTGTGTATCTAGGTGACCCTAAAATCTGATCTCCCCTTTACAGTAACAGTCCCCTCTTACCCCATGACGTGAGGGATTGGGGATAATCCACCATCATGTTCAAGTGCAGACCCTTTTGTCCATCTAAATACTCCCCCTCCTGCATGGAGAGATAGACAGTGACATCATCCACCTTATAGGAACCTGACACACACAATGGTCATCACCCAGACACATCCCCGGGTGTTACTGTATAATGTCCCATTCCCAGCAGTCACCTCTCCAGTCAGCAGCTGAATGATCTTGTTGGTCAGTTCCAGGATCTTCTGGTCATTGTCTCTCTCATGTATCAGTGAGTGAGGTGGAGGCACCGTGATGGGGCTCTGGGTCCTGCTCAATCCTCCTGACACACAGGGATGGCTGCCGGGTGTCTGATACTGAACGGATGTCTTCTTCACCACTATGTAATTCTGTGTTTTGAGGGAGAGTTCAATAAAACATTAAATGAAAATGCCACCTAGTTGGACTTATTTTTATGGGTTAATTCTGCAAAATGTTCAGCAATCTAAGTATGAATACAACCTATATGGTAATCATTTCCTATATACATGAACGTGTAGCGTATATGGCATTTACCTCTCCTGCTGCCTGCGCCACCTTCAGTGGGCCCACTGTTCAGTGCCCTCTGTCTACAGCCGGCCCCCACGTATGAATCACCTGCTTTGGATAGTGTAGCGCAAACAGCAAGATGACGTTGTAGTGGGAGCTGGACAAAAAATGAGGAACAGCCGACCCACTGAAGATGGAAAGCCCTGCAGGAGGGGTAAGTTTATAGAGATAATAGGTTTACAAAGGATCTCACAGAAGCAAATGGCCACAAATATTATTGTCAGCTACATCCAAATGTACACTTCTGATATCCAAAACAGTTAAGGAATAAATGTGTCTGGCTGGAGTCACAGGGGTACATCTCCGAGACCAGAATCAGAAGGTGTGGAGCCTGTCTCCCAGAATCACCTCTCCAGTCAGCTCTCTGTTTATTATTAGATAAATTAGTGATGTCACTGTGACACTCCCAGAATCCCTCACTTCTCCAGTCATGTCCCTGTTATATTAATAGAAGAGTGATGTTACTGTAATGTTCCCAGAATCCCTCACTTCTCCAGTCATGTCCCTGTTATAATAATAGAAGAGTGATGTCACTGTGACATTCCCAGAATCCCTCACTTCTCCAGTCATGTCCCTGTTATATTAATAGAAGAGTGATGTCACTGTGACGTTCCCAGAATCCCTCACTTCTCCAGTCATGTCCCTGTTATATTAATAGAAGAGTGATGTCACTGTAACGTTCCCAGAATCCCTCACTTCTCCAGTCATGTCCCTGTTATATTAATAGAAGACTGATGTCACTGTGATGTTCCCAGAATCCCTCACTTCTCCAGTCATGTCCCTGTTATATTAATAGAAGAGTGATGTCACTGTGACGTTCCCAGAATCCCTCACTTCTCCAGTCATGTCCCTGTTATATTAATAGAAGAGTGATGTCACTGTGACGTTCCCAGAATCCCTCACTTCTCCAGTCATGTCCCTGTTATATTAATAGAAGAGTGATGTCACTGTGACGTTCCCAGAATCCCTCACTTCTCCAGTCAGCAGACAGATGATCTCCAGAGTGAGATTTAATATCCTCTCATTGATGCAACTCCCGTCCTTGTCCATCCTCAGTGAATCTGGAATTTATATCCCACAGGTTTCAGCCTTGACTTCTAGTAAAGACGCTCTGGCTCCTCACTGCTCAATTGTCTAGGGAAAAATATAATGATTATAATAAAACATCAAAGAGTACTACACATGTAACATATTTAAATCCAAAACATTGAGTCACAATTATGTTCTCCTCTTCTCACCGAGCCATATAACTTGTAGTCAGCGTTTGTGAGAAGTTCCACTGATCCAGCTTCATAAGACTGCTTAGAAACCATCACACAATGCTGTATTACAACCAATGGTCCTCTCATGACCAGAAGTCTTGGTGCTCCCAGAAATCTATTGGATGCAAATTGCTCCACTCGAAATCTGTTACAAATGACTGAATTCGAAATGTTTGGTCTCCGTTTTCATTTTATTCTAGAAATTGAAATTATTTCGCTCCCCACATTTATATGAATTTGCACTCTGCTGATACAAGCTGATCACTATACACAGGTCACACTGATATCACACACCTGACACACACTGATCACTATACACAGGTCACACTGATCTCACACACCTGATACACACTGATCACTATACACAGGTCACACTGATATCACACACCTGATACACACTGATCACTATACACAGGTCACAGTGATATCACACACCTGACACACACTGATCACTATACACAGGTCACACTGATACACACTGATCACTATACACAGGTCACACTGATATCACACACCTGATACACACTGATCACTATACACAGGTCACACTGATATCACACACCTGATACACACTGATCACTATACACAGGTCACAGTGATATCACACACCTGACACACACTGATCACTATACACAGGTCACACTGATACACACTGATCACTATACACAGGTCACACTGATATCACACACCTGATACACACTGATCACTATACACAGGTCACACTGATACACCCTGATCACTATACACAGGTCACACTGATATCACACACCTGATACACACTGATCACTATACACAGGTCACACCGATATCACACACCTGATACACACTGATCACTATACACAGGTCACACCGATATCACACACCTGATACACACTGATCACTATACACAGGTCACACTGCTATCACACACCTGATACACACTGATCACTATACACAGGTCACACTGCTATCACACACCTGATACACACTGATCACTATACACAGGTCACACCGATATCACACACCTGATACACACTGATCACTATACACAGGTCACACCGATATCACACACCTGATACACACTGATCACTATACACAGGTCACACTGATATCACACACCTGATACATACTGATCACTATACACAGGTCACACTGATATCACACACCTGACACACACTGATCACTATACACAGGTCACACTGATACACACTGATCACTATACACAGGTCACACTGATATCACACACCTGATACACACTGATCACTATACACAGGTCACACCGATATCACACACCTGATACACACTGATCACTATACACAGGTCACACCGATATCACACACCTGATACACACTGATCACTATACACAGGTCACACCGATATCACACACCTGATACACACTGATCACTATACACAGGTCACACCGATATCACACACCTGATACACACTGATCACTATACACAGGTCACATTGATATCACACACCTGATACACACTGATCACTATACACAGGTCACACTGATATCACACACCTGATACACAATGATCACTATACACAGGTCACACTGATATCACACACCTGATACACAATGATCACTATACACAGGTCACACTGATATCACACACCTGATACACAGGTCACACTGATATCACACACCTGATACACAATGATCACTATACACAGGTCACACTAATATCACACACCTGATACACAATGATCACTATACACAGGTCACAGTGATATCACACACCTGATACACACTGATCACTATACACAGGTCACACTGATATCACACACCTGATACACAATGATCACTATACACAGGTCACACTGATATCACACACCTGATACACACTGATCACTATACACAGGTCACACTAATATCACACACCTGATACACAATGATCACTATACACAGGTCACATTGATATAATACGAACCGGCTGGGCTTACTTTGCCACTGTTCCCTGTTGTTATTTCGAATACGCCCCTGCTGCAGTGGGAGGGGCCTGCTGCCACCACTGAACTCCTTTATAGCGCTCAGAACCACGGTCCTTCTGGGTAACTGTCACTGCTAGTGTACTCCTGTGCGGTACACTTGGGCTGGTAACTCCGGACCTCTTGCTATGGATAAGGGTTGCTGTGGATGGATCCTCCCTGGCCTATCACACTGACCAGAGCTGCTGGTAGCACGCAGAGCGGTGGTACTGGAAAAGCTTAGGTTCAAACTTCAGACAGCCGGAGAACGGATTAGATTTTGGGTCTAATCTGTAGATCACAGGAATACAGCAATATTAAAGATGTTTTCAAGCAGGTCTTGAAGCAAGATGTTTATTTGTTCACACTGGTTAGTGGTACCAGTGATCAGTTTAGATGAAAATCAGAAGAATACATTACATGGTCACACAGCTCACCTTTTATAGAGTTCTGACATAACTCCTAGTAGAGGTAAGCCAGACCCTTGGACCTACCTGGCTCCATTCTGTCTAGAATATTCCCTCAGATCTCAGGATGTAATCTATTTACACAAACATGGATTTACATGCATTGTAAAACCACTAATATTTACATTTATCTGTGAAATTCTAGAAACGCTGTGATGTCCGGCATCTTTGTTTTAGACGCAGGAAATATAGCAGCATGTTTTAAATTAAACCTTCCTGTCTCCAAGTGAAATCTCACACATCAAAAGACCTTTTTGTTCCAACAGTTGCAGAATATACATTCCCAAAAACAGGTTTAGACTTCTAACAAGTCATTTACCCACAACACAATCCGCAGCAGACTTTCTAAACAAAGGCTCATTCTATCAGCAATATACATCAGAAATAGGCATATCCTATAGCAAGGTTAAACAAGAGACGAATTTCATACCCTGGTCTCAGAAATAACGATTTTCTATCTAACAATATACACAATATCTAAAATAAGTGCACGTGCAATTACATAAATAAGTGCCCTGCTCTATTTGCTTTAAATAAACTTATACCAAAAGTTATTTAATAGTGATCCAGTCACAAATATATATATATATATATATATATAGATTGTTACAGAGGCAGTAACAATCCTGCCTCTGTGCTACCTATCTGTATCACAGGCCATTACAAATGAATCATACTACAGTTACAGGACACACATACCACTAGTACAAATGTAGTGGTATGTAGGAGGAAAGTCAGTACATTTTTGCAAAAATATTTTGGAAAGTACAGTAATGGGATTGTTAACCGGTAAGACACAATCATATTGCACCTCAATATTACGCGAGTAAACACATAACTTAATGTTTATAGTTTTCCTAGAATGGCCTTCTTTATTGTATTATACATAGTTCTCAAATTAAATAAGACAGATCATAATCCTTAGTAAGTCCCTTGGATAATAAGGTACCTGAGTAATCAATTCTACAAATATGAGAGTATTATACAGATGTAGGGATAGGACACTGTATATACTATAGATATAGATGTAAGGACAGGACACTGTATATACTATAGATATAGATGTAAGGACAGGACACTGTATATACTATAGATATAGATGTAAGGACAGGACACTGTATATACTATAGATATAAGGACAGGACACTGTATATACTATAGATATAGATGAAAGGACAGGACACTGTATATACTATAGATATAGATGTAAGGACAGGACACTGTATATACTATAGATATAAGGACAGGACACTGTATATACTATAGATATAGATATAAGGACAGGACACTGTATATACTATAGATATAGATATAAGGACAGGACACTGTATATACTATAGATATAGATGTAAGGACAGGACACTGCATATACTATAGATGTAGGGACAGGACACTGTATATACTATAGATGTAGGGACAGGACACTGTATATACTATAGATATAGATGTAGGGACAGGACACTGTATATACTATAGATATAAGGACAGGACACTGTATATACTATAGATATAGATGTAGGGACAGGACACTGTATATACTATAGATATAGATGTAAGGACAGGAGACTGTATATACTATAGATATAGATGTAAGGACAGGACACTGTATATACTATAGATATAGATGTAGGGACAGGACACTGTATATACTATAGATATAAGGACAGGACACTGTATATACTATAGATATAAGGACAGGACACTGTATATACTATAGATATAGATGTAAGGACAGGACACTGTATATACTATAGATATAGATGTAGGGACAGGACACTGTATATACTATAGATATAGATGTAAGGACAGGACACTGTATATACTATAGATATAGATATAAGGACAGGACACTGTATATACTATAGATATAGATGTAAGGACAGGACACTGTATATAATATAGATATAGATATAAGGACAGGACACTGTATATACTATAGATATAAGGACAGGACACTGTA
Source organism: Mixophyes fleayi (assembly GCF_038048845.1). Classification (NCBI taxonomy): domain Eukaryota; kingdom Metazoa; phylum Chordata; class Amphibia; order Anura; family Limnodynastidae; genus Mixophyes; species Mixophyes fleayi. Next base: position 224,102,931 of record NC_134407.1, on the reverse strand, counting down.
TATACTATAGATATAGATGTAGGGACAGGACACTGTATATACTATAGATATAGATGTAAGGACAGGACACTGTATATACTATAGATATAGATGTAAGGACAGGACACTGTATATACTATAGATATAGATGTAGGGACAGGACACTGTATATACTATAGATATAAGGACAGGACACTGTATATACTATAGATATAGATGTAGGGACAGGACACTGTATATACTATAGATATAGATATAAGGACAGGACACTGTATATACTATAGATATAGATGTAAGGACAGGACACTGTATATACTATAGATATATATGTAGGGACAGGACACTGTATATACTATAGATATAGATATAAGGACAGGACACTGTATATACTATAGATATAGTGATCACCATTAGACTGTAAGGACTGACATCCCCAGAACAGGCTGTATAATAAGACTATGTTATATAATACAGGATTTATAGATTATGATGACTATCACACACTATATAAATATAATAAGAAGACACAGACATGTAATAGGAGTTACAATCACTACCAGTCACCTTCTCTCTCCCGGGTGTCCTCGGCCCTGGGCTACAGCGTTTGGTGAGATTGGCTACAACAAAATGGCCGCCGGAGACTCCTTCTGCAGGGACAGGTCACATGGCTGTGTCACATGACATCCGGGACATTACTGCCAGCTCCCTGCTGTCCTGTGTAGCAGAGAGTGTACATAGAGATACATTGTGTCCTGTCTGATACCTACAGCAGCTGGATTATTACCAGGATCACTGAGTGTACAATGAGGACACACATGATGTATGTAGGGGATACAGCTTCATTGTGTGACTGCTGGATATGGTGCTGATCACTGTATGAGGGGTAGATGGGAATATATATATATATATCTGTATATTATACTTACTATATACTATTAGACTTAGACTATAAACTATTATTCTTATTTTATACTATTATACTTTATACTATATACTATTATATTTACTGTATACTATTCGACTTACTTTATACTATATACTATAATACTTATTTTATGCTATTATACTTTATACTGTATACTATTATGTTTACTTTATACTATATACTATTATACTTACTTTATACCATATACTATTATACATAATTTCTACAATATACTGTTATTCTTACTTTATACTATATACTATTATACTTCCTCTATACTGTATACTATTATACTTCCTCTATACTGTATACTATTATACTTCGTTTATACTGTATACTATTATATTTTCTTTATACTATATATCATCATCATCACCATTTATTTATATAGCGTCACTAATTCCACAGCGCTGTCAACGCCCCATTGGGGCTTATAATCTAAATTCCTTAACACAGACACTTCTGGTATAAATTTATTTAATGGAAAGAGCACAGTGTGCTTATTTATATAATTGCCAATGCATTTATTTTTGATTATGTATATTTTGAGATAAGAAATCGTTATTTCTGAGAATAGGGTAGAAAATTTGTGTTTCTGTTTTAACCTTTCTAGAGGAAATGCATTATTTCTGATGTATATATCTGATACAATAAGTCTTTATTTTGAAAGCCTTTTGTATATCTTGGTGTAAGGAAATGCTTTGTTTGGGTTGTACCTTTCTTTGGAAATGTGTATTCTGCGACTGTCTGATGAAAGGATTCATGTTGATTGGATCTTTTGATGTGTGAGGGTTCACTTGAAGACAGGAAGGTTTAATTAAAGATGTGCTGCTAGATTTTCTGCATCTAAAAACAATATGCAGGACATCAGAGTTTCTAGAATTTCACAGATAAGTGTAAATATTGTTAGCTTTGCAATGCATGTAAATGTATGTTTTGGTAAACAGGTTAAATCCTGATTCTAAAAATAGCCTGTGTCCAAATCTGTATAAAAAGCACTGTCCTGTACACTGAAATGTATCATTTTGATGTTCCATCTGACCTGACCACTGATACCTTTAATCAGTGGAACTGTCCTTGTCAGGGCACCTGAGCGAAATAAAACATCACTTTTTGCTTCAAAGACCTGCTTGAAAACATCTTCAATATAGCTGTAATCCTGTGACCTGCAGATTAGACCCTAAATCTAATCCTTTCTCTGGCTGTTTCTGAGGTTGGACCCAGCTCTCCAGTACCACCGCTCTGTCTGCTACCGATGCAGCCCTGGTCAGTGTGATAGGCCAGGGGTGGTCCATCCACAGCAACCATGATCTATAGGAAGAGGTCAGGAGTACCAGCCCAAGTTCTGAGCGCCATAAAGGAGCCCAGTGGTGGTAGCAGGCTCCTCCTACTGCGACAGGAGGGGCGTATTCGGAAAAGAAAAGGGGACGGTGCAAAGTAAGGCCAGCCGGTTCCCAGCAAAAACAGACAGGGTGGCATAGGCGGTCCATCCTGTCACACTTACCTTATGCTATTATACTTACCTTATACTATTATACTTGTTATATACTATTATACTTACTTTATACTATATCCTTTACTTTACTTACTTTATACTATATACCAGGGGTCGGCAACCCTCGGCATGCATGTCAGATGTGGCACACGGAGCCGTTTTCACTGGCACGCCGGCCCCAAGGTCACTTCCAGACATCAAGGGGGAATGCTGTTTTTTGGGAGCTCCGAGCTTCCGCCGCCTGTCTCTCTGGGGGAACAGTTACTTTCTGTTTGGACTGTAGCGCGCGTGCAGTCATTTATATAGGTACCACAGCACAACATCTAGTGTCTGACTGTGTCCCTGCTTCTACCTCTTTTTCTCCTCTTCTCCTCCTTTCAGGCTCATTATTGGTTGTGCCTGATAGAAAGTGAGTGCCTCTTTCCCTCCCAATGTCTGCCTCTTTCCCTCCCCCTGCCCCATGCGTGCCTCTGCCCCCTGCCCCATACGTGCCTCTGCCCCATGCGTGCCTCTGTCCCCCATGCGTGCCTCTGCCCCCCCTTCCCCATGCGTGCCACCTGTCCCCCCTGCCCCATGCGTGCCACCGCCCCACGTGTGCCTCTGCCCCCCCAGCCCATGTGTGCCCAAATTGTTTGTGTGTATCTGTCTTACATTGTGGCTACCTGTCCCTTTCTCTCTACCTCTTTGTGTGCATGTCTCCCTTGTCCCCCCCCCATCCCATTTCTTCCCCCTTGTTTCCTATGTGTCCTCACAGTCCTTTGCACCACACCTTCTACCCCCTTGTCTTCCACTTCTCCTCTTTTCGCACCTTTCCTTCTCCTCTCCTGAATGTGGTAGGCAGCGTTGTTAGCTGCCGATCAGAAGCGACGTAAACGAACAAAAGCAAAATCCAGCGCCTCATAACTGAACCTGAGAATTGGAACCTGAGGCTGGAGGGTAAGCACAATTTTCCTTTACTAAATCGCACAGGGTTTTTCTTTAGAGGGGTAATATTGCTTTTGCACAGGGAAGCACTGCTTAGCACAAAATACCTGTTCTTTTTCTGCCATCTCTGGACGGCGATAACAGACTAAATACTTTTTTTTTTCTAATGCCCCCTATCCTTTGAACAATCTACAAAAAAAAAATAAAAAAATGTGTGTGTTTATATATCTATATCACACCAGGCTTGACAAGGTTTTAGCTGACCCCTGCTATATACTATTATACTTGCTTAATACTATATACCGGCGGTTCCCAAACTGTGCGCCGCGGCTCTCAGGGGTGCCGCGGGCCAGCCATAAAAAAACCCCCAAACAAACAGAAACACTTACCAATCCGCCGGGCGCCGGGACCCAGCATCCTCCTCTCTCATGCAGCTGGGCAGAGGAGCTGGGACAGCGTGACAGAGGGCAGAGGAGGAGGACAGTGTGGAAGAGGAGCTGGGACAGCTTGACAGAGGGCAGATGAGCTGGGACAGCTTGACAGAGGGCAGAGGAGGGGGACAGCGTGACAGGAGGAAGACAGCGTGGCAATGGAGGGGGGACAGCGTGACAGGGGGCAGTGGAGGGGGACAGCGTGACAGGAGGAAGACAGCGTGGCAGAGGAGGGGGGACAGCGTGACAGAGGGCAGAGGAGGGGGGACAGCGTGAGAGAGGGCAGAGTGTCTGGATGCAGTGGGGGCAGAGTGTCTGGATGCAGTGGGGGCAGAGTGTCTGGATGCAGTGGGGGCATTTTTGCATACAACTAAATAAGCATTTCTGTCCTGACCTAAATACTTATTACAATTTTTTGACCCAACTACTTCTAAAAAAGGACTGCTTGGTAATTATTTTGGAGGGGTGCCTTAAAAAGATTATGGAGACTCTAAGGGTGCCGCGAACTGCAAAAGTTTGGGAACCACTGCTATATACTGATATACTTACTGTAGGATCACTTATAAATAACTTATGGTATGAATGTCTTTAAAGGAAATAGCACAGAGCGCTTATTTATATAATTGCAAATGTACTTATTTTTTATATTGTGTGTATTTTGGTATAGGAAATGTATTTCTGAGACCAGGGGAGGAAATTCGTTTTTGTTTTAACCTTTTTAGAGGAAACCCCAATTAGGCATATGTGGGGAGGGAGTCTGTTTTGCTGATAGCAGGAAATGCTAAGTAAGTCTTTTGATGTGAAGTTTAAAAAGTCGTTACCTGTGTTGTGGTTAAAGTGAGAAATCTCTGATCAACGTGATTTAGGATATCACAGATTACTGCAAATTTTGTTAAGTATAAAGTACATTTAAAATCCATGTTTAAAGAACATCTCATCCTGATGTTAATGTTTGAATGAAATATTGCAGTCTGTGCGGAGCCATCAGATCAGCGGGCTGGCTTACCCCCTGCCAAGACTAGTCTCTAAAACTGTATAAATAGAGAGCCCTTGTACACTGAAATGTATCATTATTGTTCCATCTGACCCGATCCCTGGTGCCTTAAACCAGTGTGAACTGTCCTTGGCAGGACGCTGAGCTAAATAAACATTACTATGTTCAAGACCTGCTTGATGACTTCTTCCATACTGAAAATTCCTGTGACCTACAAAATCTAATCCGTTTCCAGCTGTTCTGAGGGTTGGACCCAGCTTTCCAGTACCACCGCCCTGCCCACTATCAAGCAGCTCTGGTCAGTGTGATAGGCCGGGTAGGATCCATCCACAGCAGTCCTGATATATAGGAATAGGTCAGGAGTACTAGCCCAGGTACACCAGTAACACACTAGCAGCGACAGTTATCCAGAAGGAATACGGTTCTGGATGCCATTAAGTAGCCAAGTGGTGCAAGCAGCTGCTTAAGCCCCTCCTACTGCGGTTAGAGGGCACATTTGGGATAAAGAAAGGGAATGGTGGCAAAGAAAGCTCAGCCGGTTCCCAGCAACAACAGACAGGGTGGCATAGGCGGTCCATTCTGTCACAGATTTCCTTATACTATTATACTTACTGTATACTATTATACTTACTATATACTATTATACTTACTCTGCACTATATACTATTATACTTACTTTATACTATATATTATTATACTTGCTTTATACTTTATACCGGTGGTTCCCAGGGGTGCAGCGGCACTGTCACAGGGGTGCCGCGGGCCAGTCATAGAAAAAACAAACAACACAAAAACTTACCAATCCATGCGGCGCCGGGACCCAGCATCCTCCTCTCTCACGCAGCGTGGGAGAGTCCCGCGCCGCGCAGATTGGTAAGTTTTTGTGTTGTTTGTTTTTTCTATGGCTGGCACGCGGCAGAGGGGGACAGCGTGACAGAGAAGGAGGACACAGCGTGAGAGGGACAGAGGAGGAGGACACAGCGTGAGAGGGACAGAGGAGGAGGACACAGCGTGAGAGGGACAGAGGAGGAGGACACAGCGTGAGAGGGACAGAGGAGGAGGACACAGCGTGAGAGGGACAGAGAAGGAGGACACAGCGTGAGAGGGACAGAGAAGGAGGACACAGCTTGAGAGGGACAGAGAAGGAGGACACAGCGTGAGATGGACAGAGAAGGAGGACACAGCGTGAGAGGGACAGAGAAGGAGGACACAGCGTGAGAGGGACAGAGAAGGAGGACACAGCGTGAGAGGGACAGAGAAGGAGGACACAGCGTGAGAGGGACAGAGAAGGAAGACACAGCTTGAGAGGGGCAGAGAAGGAGGACACAGCGTGAGAGGGACAGAGGAGGAGCTTTCCAGTGTGTTCTTGATCTTTTTACATTCACCCTTGCTGTTTGAGTGTTATAAAAATGTTTCCTCTTTTCACCCATATGGATGATTGAGTTTCTTGTTCATGACACATCTTCTGTATTTTTAATATATACAGTATTATACTATGTGGCGCCCCTCCCTATTTGTTTTGTTATAGATTTTCCAGGTCACCATCTGGCTTTGTGGGAATTGTGGCTGCCTCCTGAACATAGGGAATCCTATGTCCAACTTGGACTTTAATTGAACTTCTTTGGTCTAATTGGAGTTACACGCTACACTATCTATTTTTTTGATAAAATATATATGTATATATATATATATATATGTGTGTGTGTGTGTGTGTAAAGTTATGAGAGGGGTGGTGTTTGTATGATTGACCCTTCTTGTATATTATGTACACTTGATTCATTAAAAAAAAAGCAATCCCATATAGGTGCAGTTTAATTTAGCTTTTAATTGATAGTCCTGGATGATCCTGGAACCTACAAAATCATTCAGCTGCTGACTGGAGAGGTGACTGCTGGGAATGGGACATTATACAGTAACACCAGGGGATGTGTCTGGGTGATAACTGTATCATTGTGTGTGTCAGGTTTCTATAAGGTGTGAGGATGTCACTGTCTATTTCTCCATGCAGGAGGGGGAGTATTTAGAGGTCGTTGTGAGGACATAATGGAGAATCACCAGCCCCTCACATCACTGGGTAAGAGGAGAATTTAATTTAGGGTAAAGGGGAGAGCGGTTTTAAGGGCCATCCATATACACATTATCTGGTCATCACCTATAAGCAATGTATTCAGTCACTGTGTGTCTCCTACAGATGGATCCAGTAACAGAAATACCCCAGAGAGATGTCCTCATCCTCTTTATTCACAGGATTGCACAGAGGAAAATCACAGTGTCCCACAGGAGTATCAGGTAGATTGAATATACAGTCATGGCCAAACGTTTTGAGAATGACACAGATATTGGTTTTCACAAAGTTTGCTGCTTCTATGTTTTTAGGCCTTTTTGTCAGATGTTGCTATGGTATACTGAAGTAAAATTACAAGCATTTCATAAGTGTCAAAGGCTTTTATTGACAATTACATTAAGTTTATGCAAATAGTCAATATTTGTAGTGCTGACCCTTCATTTTGAAGACCTCTGCAATTCGCCCTGGCATGCTGTCAATCAACTTCTGGGCAACATACTGACTGATGGCCACCCATTCTTGGCTAATCAATGCTTGGAGTTTGTCAGAATTTGTGGGTTTTTGTTTTTCCACCCGCCTCTTGAGGATTGACCACAAGTTCTCAATAGGATTAAGATCTGGGGAGTTTCCTGGCCATGGACCCACAATTTCGATGTTTTGATCCCCGGGCAACTTAATTATCACTTTTGCCTTATGGCAAGGTGCTCCATCATGCTGGAAAAGGCATTGTTCGTCACCAAACTGTTCTTGGATGGTTGGGAGAAGTTGCTCTTGGAGGATGTTTTGGTACCATTCTTTATTTATGACTGTGTTCTTAGGCAAAATTGTGAGTGAGCCCACTCCCTTGGCTGAGAAGCAACCCCAAACATGAATGATCTCTACTGTTGGCATGAAACAGGACTGATGGTAGCGCTCACCTTTCCTACTCCGGAGAAGCATTTTTCCAGATGCCCCAATCTGAAAGGGGATTCATCAGAGAAAATGACTTTACCCCAGTCCTCAGCAGTCCAATCCCTGTTCCTTTTGCAGAATATCAGTGTGTCCCTGATGTTTTTTCTGGAGAGAAGTGGCTTCTTTACTGGCCATCTTGACACCAGACCATCCACCAAAAGTCTTCGCCTCACTGTGAGTGCATATGCACTCACACTTGCCTGCTGCCATTCCTAAACAAGCTCTGCACTGGTGGTGCCCTGATCCTGCAGCTGAATCGACTTTAGGAGACTGTCCTGGCACTTGCTGGACTTTCTTGGGCGTCTGATAAATGGTTGATTTAGGTGCAATCTTCCTAGCAGCAATATCCTTGCCTGTGAAGCCCTTTTTGTGCAGAGCAATGATGACTGCATGTGTTTCCTTGCAGATAACCATGGTTAACAGAGGAAGAACAACATTTCAAGCACCACCCTTTTTTTTAAAGCTTCCAGTCTGTTATTCTAACTCAATCAGCATGACAGCGTTATCTCCAGCCTTGTCCCCGTCAACCATATCGCCTGTGTTAATGAGAGAATCACTCACCTGATGTCAGCTGGTCCTTTTGTGGCAGGGCTGAAATGCAGTGGAAATGTTGTTTTTAGGATAAAGTTCATTGTCATGGCAAAGAGGGACTTAAAAATTAATTTCAATTCATCTGATCACTCTTCATGACATTCTGACAAATATGGAAATTGCCGTCATAAAAAGTGAGGCAGCAGACTATAGGGTTTCACCAAATAACATAATACCTAAGGTCTTTTTCAGTACATAATCTGTAGAGAAGCTGTGTGGGTGTAATACACTGATATTCTACTGTTTCATTTTAATTAATGAAATTGAACATTATTAAAAAGTATTTTTTTTTTTTAATTTTGGGTTAATTAGTGTGAAAATCAGACTGAAATTAAGGGAGAAGAAGAGACGTATGTGAGGGGTGATCAGCAGTGTAAGGAGGAGGAAATCCCTACAGATATCAGCACAGGTGAGTAATAAACACTTATTACAGAAAAGAGTCACATATTCTCCTTGTTCAGTTACTATAACAATCTCTTCTTCTACACCCTCCTCTGACAGTACAAACTAATGATGAACAAGTATCTGCTCAGTGGGGGAGTCAGGAGCCATCAGCCCCTATTAGACTCCTGCTCTCCTCCTCACATCATATCATTGTACTACCAGCCCAGAGACAGGGGCGGATCTAGAAAACTACTGTACCCGGGGCGATTTAGGGGGGGCGATTTAGGCCCCGCCCCTTTCTAACAGTTTAGGCTGCCGACGTCTGCACAGTATGTGCAGGTCCGTCCAGCCGTGACAGGCAGGGACAGTGTGCTGCCCGGCTGCTCTGATTGTGTAATCAGAGCAGCCGGGCAGAACACTGTCCCTGCCTGTCACGGCTGGACGGACCTGCACATACTGTGCAGCCGTCGGCAGCAAGTGTCTGCTAGGGGGGGCGATCGGGGCCCCTGGATCCGCCACTGCCCAGAGATCTGACCAGTCTCCTCTCCACACTCTCTGGTGATTCTCATACATCAGGAGCCATCAGCCCCTATTAGACTCCGGCTCTCCTCCTCACATCATATCATTGTGCTACCAGCCCAGAGATCTGACCAGTCTCCTCCTCACACACTCTGGTGATTCTCATACAACAAGAGCCATCAGCCCCTATTAGACTCCTGCTCTCCTCCCACATCATATCATTGTGCTACCAGCTCAGACATCTGACCAGTCTCCTCCTCCTTCCCATACATCCGTTCAAGGAAAGTCACCGTAACGTTTCAATCGCTGATTAATGGGATGAGACAATCTGTGATATTACTCATTATCCTCGCTGTGCACTAATAGTTATATCTCAAAAGAGATGAATGAGGGGAAGAGGAATGATCCATAAGGTGCCGCTGGAAGAGAGAAGGATGCCTACACCATCAACTGGATGGTCACCAGGCCTGGTGCATGGGTGAAAGAAAGGCCCTCGTAGGAGAGGAGTGGAGCCAAGTTTCAGTGATCTGAGTGGAGGTTAAGGGAGCTAGAGATGAAAGTGTTGCAAACTGTCCTGGCATTCCAGAGGCCACAGTAAAAAGGGATGGGATATGTGGATAAGGTTGGTGAGATTGGCGGTGGGTAGAGCAGGGAAAGGTTTTGGTGGGAACTGGACAAAGCCAGGGGTTAGTGAAGAGGCAAGGCATTATGAGAGAGGTGGGGAGTCAAGGGAGGTATGGAGGTGGAAGATGTGGCCCTACTCAGCACGCAGCCACAAGTGCAGAGTAGGGCCGTAAGAGCAGGTAAGGGGACAGTTGGGTGGTATTAAGCCATGGGATCCTGAGTGTAAGTACACTGTGCAGGAGAAAGTGCAGGGAAGCGGAAGTGGGATGATGAGGAAGAGAGTTAGTGGGGAAGAGGTGAAATGAGAACCATTGGTGAAGGGAAGCATAGGAAGCAGATAATGGACTATTCTTCAAACAACATATCAAGCAGTATTCCATCTGTATTGATCATATTAGAGGGTGTGTTCTCTTTTTATTAACAATGATATATTAACTAAAAGACCAGTATGCTGTACATAGAGGCCCTCCAGTCCACTAATTTCAATCCTTTTCTAAAAAAAGTATGTTTAATTGAATCGTCATTAAATCAGTAAAATACTTTAGCACACAGATATCATGTGACCTCTCTTAACTTTTTACTGTATATTACCTACTCATACTGATGCAGATCTTCTTATACAGCATCTGCTCACAATTTCCTGGTTGGTGTAATATGATTAAAATTACAGCTTTTCTACGGCCTCTTTGCATTTCCCAGATGGTTCCATATCTGGTCCCCTTATATTGTGTTCCACTTTTTTCTGGCTATATGATCAGTTGATGCATTTTCTGTCCTCTCTCCTGAACAAGAAACTGTTTTCCCATCCACAGGCTCATTTTGAGATTGTATGTATATGATCAGACAAACATCTATGGTATGTTTTGTGATTCCACTGTTGCCACCTTGCCAGATTGTGTTAGAAAGTTGGGACAAATTTTTGGGCAGAAATGTTTCAGATACACGATGGTCTGAGATGATCTTGGAGCATTACTGATACACAATGCCTGTATCAGGAGTAAGGTGGAAGAGGCTGGGTACAAACTTCTATCCTGATGGTTCAGTTTGGGACTATCCTAATATCAAATTCTAATGGTAGACATTAATTCCCTTATTTAATGGGGTTACTGGCGTTGACATTTCCCATTAATATACCCTGTTTATTATTGTGTAACTTTATTGTTGTAGAATACATGCCTCCATATATACTTAGTAAATGTAGCGTATAGAGTCATTTCTGCTTTCCCTATGAAGCTATGGGTTGCTTATATAAATGTACACAAATCACCTGATGATCAATAAAAAAAATGTATTGTGTAATTGTGTCTTCTATAGATGGATCCAGTAACAGAAATCGCCCAGAGAGATGTCCCCGTTCTCTTTATTCACAGGATTGTACAGAGGAAAATCACAGTGTCCCACAGTGGTATCAGGTAGATGGGATTTAGTGTCTCAACAAATATAAAAATAACCACAGTGACTTTTCTCTATATGATCTGTAGAGCAGCTGTATATGTGTTATACAATGTGTGACAGGATGCACCACCTATGCCACCCTGTCTGTTGTTGCTGGGAACCGGCTGGGCTTACTTTGCCACTGTTTCCTTTTGTTTCCCCAAATGCGCCCTCTAACCGCAGTAGGAGGGGCTTACAAATGGTATCTCCACTGGAACCCTTACCAGCATCCAGAACCGGGATCCTTTTGGGTAGCTGTTGCTGCAAGTGTACCCCGTTGCTAGTGTACCTGGGCTGGTACCCTTGACCTCTTACTGTAGATCAGGGTTGTTGTGGATGGATCCCCCCTGGCCTATCACACTGGCCAGAGCTGCAGGGTAGCGGGCAGAGTGGTGGTACTGGAAAGCTGGGCCCAAACCTCAGACAGCCAGGAACGGATTAGATTTTGGGTCTAATCTGTAGGTCACAGGATTATCAGCATAGAGAAGTTCTCAAGCAGGTCTTTGAAGCAAGTGATGTTTATTTGCTGTCACACTGTTTGAAGGTACCAGTGATCAGGTCAGATGGAACAAGAATGATACATTCAGTACAAACCAATGCTGTTTTGTACAGTTTTGGACACAGCCTCACAGGGTAAGCCAGCCCCTGAAGTCTGAATTATTTTTAGTAGCAGAATGCAATATGTTTACCCAAACATTGATTTGAATGCAATTTATACTTAACAAAATTTACATTTATCGGTTATGTCTTACATCACGTGCTGTTTACAATATTCAGACAGGTTCTAACACTCTGGACAAAAGGCCCTCAGGAACCAACACTGACTACGTCCTGTGGTGCATTAGACTAAAAAGGACATGTTGGTCACTCGCATGAATAAACTTCATTAGCCTTAATGAGGACTTCCTTTTGGAGCTACAGAACAGACTCTTTAAACAAATGCCCATTGCATCAAATATATACCTCAGAAATAATGCATTTCCTCTAGCAAAGCTAAAACAAAACAAAAAAATTCTCCCCTGGTCTTAGAAAAAAAGATGTTTCCTTTAGCAAAATACACACAATATCAAAAATAAATACATTTGCAATTATATAAATAACTGACCTGTGTTATTTCTTTTGAATAAATGTATACAATAAGTTATTTATAAGTGATCCAGTCACACAATGATTAGTGAAATCAGATATTATTACATTGTTATTTTATTGTGTTTGAATTATTTAGGGTGAAGATCCGACTAATATTAAGGTAGAGCAGCTGTGTGGGTGTAATACACTGATATTCTACTGTTTAATTTTAATTAATGAAATTAAACATCATTAAAAAGTCATTTTTTTGTAATTTTTGGTTAATTAGTGTGAAGATCAGACTGAAATTAAGGGAGAAGAAGAGACGTATGTGAGGGGTGATCAGCAGTGTAAGGAGGAGGAAATCCCTACATATATCAGTACAGGTGAGTAATAAACACTTATTACAGAAATAGTCACATATTGTCCTTGTTCAGTCACTACAACAATCTCTTATTCTACACCTTCCTCTGTCAGTACAAAGTAATGTGGAAAAGTATCTGCTCAGTGGGGGAGTCAGGAGCCATCAGCCCCTATTAGTCTCCTGCTCTCCTCATCACATCATATCATTGTGCTACCAGCCCAGAGATCTGACCAGTCTCCTCCCCACACTCTCTGGTGATTCTCATACATCAGGAGCCATCAGCCCCTATTAGACTCCTGCTCTCCTCCTCACATCATATCATTGTGCTACCAGCCCAGAGATCTGATCAGCCTCCTCCCCACACTCTGGTGATTCTCATACATCAGGAGCCATCAGCCCCTATTAGACTCCTGCTCTCCTCCTCACATCATATCATTGTGTTACCAGCCCAGAGATCTGATCAGCCTCCTCCCCACACTCTGGTGATTCTCATACATCAGGAGCCATCAGCCCCTATTAGACTCCTGCTCTCCTCCTCACATCATATCATTGTGCTACCAGCCCAGAGATCTGACCAGTCTCCTCCTCACACTGTAATGTTGCTAATACATCAGTACATTGGATATCACCATTGTGGTTCCTTCTCTGATCAAGGGGGTGAGATCCCCCCTTTACCCATGATCATCCCTATGTATTAATATTTGATACAGTTTTATGTGTGTATATTAACACAGCAATACTAAAGCAAAATAGCAGCTGATATCACTAGGCAAACACAAACGTATAACCACACACCTGTCGTTGCACAATAGCTCTCCTCCATTCTCTGATTGGTTAGTACATAATGTTGCTCTTCCTGTGAGCTGTCTCTGTATCCTGCTCTGCCCTAGGCTTCCTTCCAGTTGTTGTTGCTCATCTGTGCCCTGCTCCATTTCCCCTCTCATTCCTGACGCTCTCCTCCGCTCTGTGCTGTTGTCATTCTGTGCTGCTATTTCCTACTATACTGCTCTCCTGCTCTCTCTGTACTTGTCTACATCAAAGCCTTATTCTAAATTAGTAGCTGTGGAGCTACGTTACCTGAGGTTGACCAGAGGGACATAGAGAGGCTGCTTTTGCCACCTAGGTGTCCACCTGGAGAACTTCAAGTAGTATAGACCCATTTATAGGACGTTCTGCTAATTTCACCCAAGTCTACTCTGCTTCCATGGCTCCAGTGTTTGTATCTGAGGGCAGTAATTTGATAGACATTGTGGTCGGACAATATTACTGGCTTGGGAAATGCATTATGGGTGGAGTAGTCCAATGTGTCTAGGCTACTTGCATGTCACTGTTGCTGGATCTATGTATTGTGCTTGGTAATGCACTTGTGTTCTATGTTAAGCCAATGTTTTATATCTTCAAGAAAAGTCATATTAGCTTTTTATACACTTATAATTGTGTTCATAGTTTGCAAATTGAAATGAAAGCTCTTGAACTCTATAATAGTATGACAATTTACTCAATGTACTAACAAGATGTCTATTTACATACATTTATATCCAGCAGATGGACGCAAAAACAGGACTATTTCGAAGGGATGTCTTATTTTGTCTCCAGATTTTAAAATAGAAGATAACATTATACAAGGTTCTCCAGGAGAGGCCCCGATTACTCTAAACATTCATCCAGCACTGCACAGTGCAGATATATCATCTGATCCCTCTAATTATTATGACGGATGTTCTGTTGTTAACTCAGATATTGTTACACACAGTAGAACTCGTACAGGGAATACAGCCTTTCCTTGTTGTGAATGTGGTAAACGTTTTATACATCAGTCAATCTTTCTTAGACATCAAAGAAAGCACACAGGAGAAAAAACATTTCCCGTTTCTGAATGTGGGAAGTGTTTTACACAGAAACCATGTCTTGTTAAACATCAGAGAACTCACACAGATGAGAAACCATTTCCATGCTCGTTTTGTGGGAAATGGTATCCACATAAATCAACTCTTCTTGTACATCAAAGAACTCACACAGGTGAAAAACCATTTTCGTGTTCTGAGTGCTACAAATGTTTTGCACATAAATCAGCTCTTGTTAGACATCAGAGAACTCACACAGGTGAAAAACCATTTTCATGCTCAGAGTGTGGAAAATGGTTTATGTGGAAATCAGATCTTATTGATCATCAAAGAACTCACACAGGTGAGAATCCATTCCTGTGTTCCGAGTGTGGAAAATATTTTACACACAAATCAGCTCTTGTTAGACATCAGAGAACTCACACAGGTGAAAAACCATTTCTGTGTTCTGAGTGCGACAAATGTTTTTCACATAATACATCTCTTGTTAAACATCAGAGAACTCACACAGGTGATAAACCATTTCCATGTTCTGAGTGTGAGAAATGCTTTACAAATAAATCACATCTTGTTAAACATCAGAGACTCCACACAGGTGAGAAACCATTTCCATGTTCTGAGTGTGGGAAATGTTTTTCACATAAATCAGGTCTTGTTGAACATCAGAGACTTCACACAGGTGAGAAACCATTTCCATGTTCTGAGTGTGGGAGATGTTTTCCATATAAATCAGGACTTCTTAGACATCAGAGAACTCACACAGGCGATAAACCATTCCCATGTTCTGAGTGCAAGAAATG
This sequence comes from Mixophyes fleayi, assembly GCF_038048845.1. Taxonomy (NCBI): domain Eukaryota; kingdom Metazoa; phylum Chordata; class Amphibia; order Anura; family Limnodynastidae; genus Mixophyes; species Mixophyes fleayi. Next base: position 224,087,539 of record NC_134407.1, on the reverse strand, counting down.
TTTTACACATAAATCAGGTCTTGTTGAACATCAGAAAACTCACACAGGTGAGAGACCAGTTTCATGCACAGAGTGTGGGAAATGTTTTACACATAAATCAAATCTTCTTAGACATCAGAGAACTCACACTGGTGAAAAACAGTTTCCATGTTCTGATGGGTGTTAGAAATGTTTTACATGCAAATTAGCTCTACATTTTAGAACATTATCCCAGGAGAAAAGCCATTTTAGTAGTGGTAGACATGAAACAGTGTTGCAGCAGTATTCCTAATGTTGTAAAAGCTGTTTATTTGATAAATACAAACTCTATAAATGTACAGCGTGTGTACTTATTAGACATCACTGAGGTATGGAGGAGAAATCAAATCTCCAGGCACACAGTATACCAACATGTTATAATTTAGTTATCATTCATAGACATAGGTGGAATGTGTATTATTAACATCAGACTGGAGAAGATCACACATGTGTGGAACTTATTCCAGTTTCCTGATTATATTAGATATCGGCATCACTGTCCACAGTAATAACAAGACCACATTGTTGTTATACAGGATCCTAAGTAATCCCAATAATGAGCTGCAGATATAGTGTGGGATCTGGGACAATATTATAAAAATACACAAGGGATACTCCCCATACTCCTTGCTTTGGATCTCACCCCAACATAGAACAAGACGCCTAGCCCAACTACCCTCAGCCCGTTTCTCTGTTTCTGGGACCAAGTGACTAGATCCTATAAAATGTTATCTGAATACCCGCTTCTTGTCCCGCTCTGGAGCAATAAAAAATTTGAACCAGGCCTAGATCACAGAACATTTCATCACTGGACCTCTCAAAATCTGCTCTTTGCCAGGGATCTGGCCCCAATGAGGGTGTTCCCTACATTTTCAGAATTGCAGAATAGACTAGGATTGCCGCGAATATTTTTCTATCAATATCTGCAGCTTAGGCATTTTTATCGTTCCCTAAGAACTCCTCCCCCTTCGGATCGATGGTCGACCTTAGAGTCTCTATGTTGTTCCTCTACCATTACTAGAGGTTTAATATCCACTGTTTACCAGCTGATTAATAGCTTTGGTCAGCCGGATAAAGAGCCGCACGAGTTGGCTTGGGAACGGGACACTGGGGAGACCCTGACACCAAAAGAATGGTCAAAGATAAGAAATAACCTAGCTAAAACATCAATTTCGGTGAGAATAAAGGAAAATTCATGTAAAATTTATTACAGGTGGTATTTAGTCCCTTCCCATCTGCATACTATCTTTCCTGCTTCCAGTGATCGATGTTGGAGGGGTTGCGGACTGCGGGCTACCCTGTTGCACGTTTGGTGGAGTTGCCCCAGACTGCAGTCTTACTGGCAGCAAATTCATAAGCTAATTGAATCTGTGACCCAGGTTAAGATGCCTGATTCCCCTCTGTACTCCCTTCTTCCTAGACTACTCCCTGACGTCACCCGGCCCATACAAAAGCTCATTGGCCATATGGTAAATGCAGCCAAATGTTTGATTGCAGCTCACTGGAAGGATACTGCCCCCCCTCCCTCACTCTCAGCTACCATTAGCAAAATTTGGTCTATTTACAGAATGGAAAGCATCACAGCGTCCTTAAAGATAAACCAGAGAATTTCCAAAATACATGGTCTCCTTGGACGTGCCATTTCAATGCTGAACCCCCATTAACAACCATCTGACACCCATCCGCTCCCATAAACTATGATAGGCTTGGAACATCTTATACTTTTAAATGATAGTCATAGACACCTCCTTATAGCCAAGTTTGTAATTATTTTTCCTCTTTACCACTTGATTCAGGGAACAAAAGGTGATAAACTCTTCCCCCCCCCCCTCCACCCATTGTTTGTCTTCCCCTTTCCCCTCAAGCAACAAAAATAAGAAAAACAACACTCTCGTTCCTTTACAGTAACATGCCAATTTGCTATGTACTGTTTCAAGTTTTCTTTTATGTGCATTTCTGTTACTTGAAGTGAAGTGTTTCACATATATGTCATATGATGTCTCACTTTTCACGACTGTTGTTTTGAAACACCTTAATAAAAATTTACTTAAAATAAAAAATACACAAGGGGGCGCTCGTTATCTCACTTCCCAACAAATTTATTAAAATACATTTATTATTATATATGTAAAGATTCCTTGTAAATATAATAAACATTTATGATTTATATTTACAAGGAATCTGCACATATATAATAATAAATGTATTTTAATAAATTTGTTGGGAAGCGAGATAACGAGCGCTCCCTTGTGTATTTTTTATAGTGTTTTGTCTATTTGCCTAGGCTTGTATCCTAGTCTTTGGGGGCAGCTGTTATTCACTCCGTAGGTCTTTCCTAGCGCCCTAACTGTACTTTTTTGTGTCTGGGACAATACTACATTGTTCACACAGGAATTGAAAGTGGACAATGTTTATATAATTCTGTAATATATTACTATTTACTGAGGATCATTTACCAAGCTCCAGAAATGTGGGCCCACAGTGCAAATGTAATATTGTGAGTAATCCATTTATATGGGGACATGCGTGTCCTGGTGGGTAAAGATGCATCTGAAAAACTAAAGTGCAAAACTGCTCCTTACGGGAGAAGCTAAGTGGACCCAGACTTCTATTGTGACCACATGTAAAAATTAGATGTTTAAATGAGGGTCAAAGAGTGAATTGTGCATTTGTACAGAGGCCTTTCCAGTTCAGCGAGTGGGTACATGACCTTTTTCACCTGGAAAGGTACATGACTGATGCTCACAGGTGGTAGAGAAGAAGCCTCGGCCTGTGTTTTAAATGTAATACATTTTACACCATGAGGTACATTTTAATTTAATAAAAATACATTTATTTGGGTATAAATACCCGTGACAGAAGCGTGACACGTAATAAATACATTCGGGTCAATGAACAGCACTTCTGGAGAAAAAAAGGAAAAAGTTGACATATGTGAAGAGTGTTTTAATATACTAGACAGGATTTTGAGACGTAGTTTTTGCTTCTTTTTTTTTTCCATGTGCTTCTAAAAGTGGAATACGTGTATATAGGGACTAGGACAATAAATATTGAATAATTAAATTCTCTCTGGGGCTGTATTTTTTTACATTTGGTCAATTATCTCCTGTTGGATTTTCCTGTTAAAAACATTAATTTTCCCCTTCCAGCAGCCGGATGTTTTCTACTAGATAGTAAGAACCTCTCTCGCCTTCTTTCTGGAATTAATTCATAAATTTGAGGATGTGTTTAATTGACATTGTGACAGCTGCTTTCATTTACATATTTACATACAGGATTTTTGTGGAGATCACACAATCTGCTATAGATGGGGCATGTTTAGTTATGGAGGTATTGGACCTATGTGGTCTTTGTAGAGGTCCAACCTGGATGGAGACTCTTTAGCAGTGTAGTTTAAGAATAGTATAAGACTACAAGCTGAAATAAAAGAACATGCATACCCAAGATGACTAATTTCTTAAAAACACTAAAAAGCAGAAATTCATGTTAAAATTTCCACTGTACTCAGATAAAGGTTACATACTGAAAACATAAATATCTCACAGGGGTATACAGTGATTTAACCTTCTTACTATAGCTGTGACTTACTAAGTGTAGTATGGACAGCTTAACACACAGTGGGGAGACATATTATGGGCTGAGACAATACAGCCTATCAGTTCTCTAGGAACCAGTGACATCACTGAAGGACTTCATGAATCTAAAGAATGCCCACAAAATGGTAGTCTGCTGCGTGTAAGTGACAATTGTGCTTTAATGTGTCACTGTAAGCATAATTTAGAGTCTTATCTGTGCTGCTCCTTCTTTGCAAGTGAAAGTTCATTGCTATTTTTATTGTTCTTATAAAACTTCATTGCAGGAAGGACCACCTATGCCACCCTCTCTGTTGTGTGGCTGGGGACCGGTTGGGCTTGTCTTGCCACCGTCCCCTTTTCTTTATCCCAAATGCGCCCTCTAACCGCAGTAGGAGGGTCTTTTACTGCTGTCGCTATTCGACTACTTCGCGACGTCCAGAACCAGTTTCTTCTGAGTAACTCTCGCTAGTTTTCTACCCCCTTGCTGGTACCCCTGACCTCTTCTTGCCTTCAGATCAGGGTTGCTGTGGATGGTTCCCCCTAGTCTATCACACTGGACAGAGCTGCAGGTAGCGGCAGAGCATTGGTACTGAATGCTGGGTCCCAACCTCAGAACAGCTGGATAACGAATTAGATTGGTCTAATCTTTGGTCCCAGAAATTACAGCAGCTAAGTAGGTGTCAAAGCAGGTTCCTCAAGTAGTTGATATTTATTAGCTCAGGAACTCCTAAAAAGGACAGTTACATTCATTAGTTTAGCATACAAGTGGTATCCAGAAGATGGAATAATGATACATGGTCTAACAGAGCTCCTTTTCATACAGATTCTGACACACATATTAGCAGGGGTAACACCACCGCCTGATTCTAGATGGCTCCTCAAAGACTCATAAATCACAGGCAATAATTACCATTAGGATGTAATTTATCCTTTAACAGTAGAACTAACGCAATTTAAGCTTTAGCAAAATTTACATTAATCTGTTATTTCTCCTTCCTACAATTGGGGGACACTGCAAGACATTGGGGTACAGTAGGTGTTACTAGGAGTTTAGGCACTTACACATTTAATACATACATTCCTCCCCTACTATGCCCCTCATCTCCTGCAGATACCTCAGTGCCTTGGAGAGAAGTCACATAGGTATAGGCTCCTGCCTATACTTGTGTTGGTTTTAGGCTTTCATGTTTTTATTTTTAATTCCTTTTCAGGTGCAGTGCGGGGATCAGTCCTAAGACCCAGAGGAGTGAATAGCCTGTCGGCTTCCTTCACTCTGGGTCCCTGCGAAAGGTAAGCAGCAGTCTGACTCACTTGCCTTGCACCGTTTTTGGGCAGTCTTCACCTAGAAATGGGCATTTGGGACGCATATATTGCCATACAGCAGCATTTATCCAGCAGCCAGCACTGCTTTACCATGGCCATAAAGACGGCCGAGGCCACAGTATTTAGAATGGGCGGGAGTGAAGCTGCAGCAGCCACTGCTTCCCTCCCAACGGCCATGCCGGCAAGTCCCTCCTCTGCCCTAGACATCGAGTAGAGGGGGGACAGAGCAGCGATCCCGCTCATTAGGCGATTTGCTTGCTAAAGGGAGCACTCACAGTCTTGGCAATAATTTATTATGCGCATTTACATTTCAATATGTCTGAAAAGTGGACTTCCAAGAATAATGGACCCACTAGCTCGGCTGTGCTATATTATTCATGTGCCAATTGTAGTTCTGAATTATCTTTTGGACAGTCTAACCAGGATGCTCTTTGTACAGTTTGCGAACCTGAAATCCAGGAGCGCCATGCTCCAACTCAAGAGTCATACAGCTCTGGAGGAACCGCTCTGGGCTAAATCACTGGCTGAGCTCACTAAGGTCATGTTACGATCCGCAGAGGTACGTGAAGCTTCCATTTCTCACACTTCTATACACTCTCAGGCTGTCGCAGGCACGTCCTCACAATCTGAGTCCACTTGGAGCAGAGCACTTGCTTAAAATCAATCATAGGGGCAAGCGATTTGGTTCAGATGCGGTTCAGGTACAGGATCAGGATTCGGACCATTCTTGATCATAGGATGTGTGTGGCCGGGTCCCGAGTGCGGCGGCCATCTTGGAAAATGACTCCGACACGGGGAGGGTTAATGCCCGGAGTTGGAAGGGTTAAATCACTGGGTACTAGGTGCAGCGTGAAATGTTAATAAAAATGTCTTATGTGTAAATAAAAATGTATGGTGCAGTGTGCGCTGTGGTGCTGGGAGAGTAATACCCAATGCTGCAGCCATGAAGGGATTAAATGTATTTAATTAAATGAATATATAAATGCCTGTAAATAAATGATTGTGTATAGGGTGCTGCAGTGCCATTAGTTAGCCAGCGTGCAGCAAGGGTTAACCACCCGCGCTAGGTGCCAGGAGTGTAACTGTGTTCTAAATGTCCCGTGGTTGAAAGAAATAAATGTATATGTGTATAATAAAGAAAAAGAACTTACCCTGTCCCTGGTGGTCTAGCTGGGGCTGCAGAGGCAGCCCTGGATCCTTCACCCCCCCTTCCCCCTGCAGCCAGCTTCAGTGGCTTCTGGAGGGACTTCCATAGGGGTCTCCTGGGATCAAACAGCTCCAAGAGGTGCAGCGCCTCCTGCGGGGTCCCTGGAAGCCAAGTCCCTAGCCGGAGCTCAAAGAGCTTCAGCTAGCTACAGGCCATAGTAAAGGCAGAGGCGCTGTTAGGCGGGGAACCTCGAGACCGGGTGACAAGTCTGTCTGTGACTTAAATAGGTCACGTTTCACTCTCTCTATCCAACATTTCCTTTCTTTTAACATCTCTCCACCTATCTCACCCTCCCCATATCCTAAAGTTACTCTCAGAAGGCGTAACCTGGACACCATTGATTCTACCACATTCTCATCCTTCCTGGTCTCTCACCTCTTCCCCATCACCAGTCTTTCTTGCCCCAATCAGACTGTCTCCTTCTATAATAACACCCGTTTGTCACCCTGGCTGTCACTAACAAGCTTCTATAATCCCTGCCTAAACCTTGACATTCCAAACTTACCCACTATCTTCAACAATGCTTGCATAGTGCAGAATGGCTCTGCAGGAAGTCACTCATTCATTCTGACTTCCATCCCTTCAAGTTCATTCTCTCTTCTTACAGTTCTGCACTTTGACTCTCTAAACAGTCCTACCTTAAGGCTCTCATTTTTCCAAACTCTGTCAAATCTTTGCCATCCTCAACTGTCTCCTCCCATTCCCTTCATTTCTTTCTGCTCTCGACTTTGCTACCCCCTTCGTTTCCAAAATTAAGTCCATAAATCATGACATCTCTTCCCATCAATCCATTCTTCTCCTACCATCTCCCTCCTCTTTTCCTACCTTGTCACACACCCCTCCCTTCTCTGTGGATGCTTTTCTCTACCCTTGCTCTCCACTGTCACCACAACTCACTAGCCCGCCCCTGTTCTTGCCTGTAGTAGTCTGGTAAGGGGTTGTTAATAACTGCAGGCCCAAAGGTCTGGCTTCACCCTTCTGCAACTAAACTCAGAAAGGGAACGGTCAAAAGAACCTACCAACTTTTGGTGGGCTCACCCCATATACCTGGATGTTTTCCAACCATCAAAATCACAGTCCACACCTGCCAGTAGGTAAACTGTCCACAATTGTGCCCCAGATAGTTCAAACTAAAAGGATTATCACTCCCCAGTCACTGCTTGTTGAAAGAGAAATCACACATGATTCAGATCAAAACTCTCTTTAACCTTATCTAATTTCCACATTACCCGAGTGATAACAACCTGCTGTCCATGGAAACCTTTGTTCTTATTGGGCTGTAGACTAATAGAGGTCAAACTGTGTGATAACTGTAGACCTCCTTGTGATGGGTTCCTGCACTAACTAGTTATAAATTTACAACTTGGGACTTACCTCATTTAATACCTCTAAAAAGTAGTATTGGTAGGAACCAGACAATGCTCTGATTATAAATACCTATGAGTAGATGGGTGGAGTGCTGGGCAAAAAAGAAGGCCATCATAACTTTAAAAATCCACCAAACGTCTAAGGGTGGTGGTCCGTACACCCTAATTTCCAAATGTATTAAAAGGTGTAACTACATTTCTCTATATGTGGTTTGAGAATGGAGAAGTTCTCTCCAAAATGTAAACTACAGCAGATATTCAACCAAAAGCTAAGTTTCTTTGGTTTTAAAAAACAATGAGTGACTTCATTTATTGATATTGAGACTATATATATATATATATATATATATATATATATATATATATATATATAATTTATTTATTTATTTTTGATAGCAGAATTAGGGAAGGGCATGGAGGAGTTAAGGAAAGCAGCTTAACAGGTACCTGCTGTTATCTCCTCCTCCTGGACAGCATACACATTGGGTGATGCATAGCTGCATGTCTCCTAGGTGGGCCTTCTCATAACAATTTAACTAAAAATTTCTCATGTATAATCTGTCCCATGATAGCACCTCTATAAGCTAAAGCCATAAGACCTAGTACTCTGAGGCACTCTTCTGCTGTTGTCAATGTTGTTCGTCAGTGACACAATATCTCCAGTATTCATGTTTGCTCTATCTCTCTCTGATGTCAAGAAAGCCTTTCCTTGTACATTATCTAGATACATTCTGAGAAAGTCCATCCTCTGGGTTGGACATAGATGACTATTTATTCATTATTCAACAATGTTCCATCAGGACCTGCAGCACTCAGTTAGTGATTTGCATTTCTTGCTGAAGAAGCTGTTATTACGATATCGTCTAGGTAGGACCATGGTGATAAACACTTTCTTAGCTTTCCCATGACCATTACTAAAACTTTGGTTTAGGTAGGTCCTTGGCAATACTGATAGCCTGAAAGGGAAACATTTGTACCGATAGTGACTGTTGAATATCATAAATATGAGAAATCTATGATGTTCCTGGCAAATTGGAAGGTGCAGGTAGGTGGTTTTTAAATCTTCCAATATAAAAAATCTTCCTACCTACATAGCATTGAGGGTGGTCTTCTTTGTGCTGCTGGAAATCTGAAAATCACTGTTAGGACATCAACATATTAACATTTTGTTTCAGTGCTACGTTTCTCCCAGTTTCTGGGATTTGGTGATGTTATATACTCTTTCTGGAGGTCCTGATAGAAACTCCAATCTGTAACCCTCCTCTATTGTTGTTACCATCCACTGGGCTGTAGTGGTTGATGCTAATTATGCCAGAAAACTTGTAACTCTGCATCTTACCTTGACATCTACCATAGAGTGGATCTCCCTGGCATCATTGGGAGAAAGATTTAGCAGACCTTCTCGATTTTCCTTTTGCTGATGAAAAATCTGCCTTGAAGCTCTAGCCTTGTAGCACATTGTATAACCTCTTCTAGACAGCTAAAGGCTTGCTTTTATTCCCTATGTGAATTTGCATCCTATGAGCTCCTCAGTGGAAATCTTTTACTAGGCCTTTCCTGGGGTCGCCAGCTTGAGTCCCCCCCGTAACAATTTTGAAATTATGGCATCTAATTTCTGAGCAAAGAGGTAATCTCCTTCAAAAGGGAGTGATATCAGCTTATTATTGACTCTATAGCCACCCTCCATGGCCTTAACCATAAAGCTCTTCTTATAGAAAATAGAGAAGCCATAGTCCTAGTGGCCAACCTGATCGCATCTAGGGATACCTTACACTTATGTTCTGTTTCCAGCTGTATTCTTTGGACAACCTTAAGAAGTTTACTCCTCTTTATTCCATCCTGTATATATTTTTCTAAATCATCACCCTAGATACGCAATACTCTGGCTGTCCTTGTTGTAGCTACTACACGCTTTAGTGTTGCCACTATTATAAGATGTAGCTTTTTAGCTCCTCCTCTTAAATTCTTCTATCCACACTATCTTTAAAAGAAGTTAATATCCTCAACAGGAATGGTAGTATTTTTGGAGAATCTAGCTACCACTTTGTCCACCTTTGCAGATATATTGCAAACCCTAGTCTGCTCTGGAGAATAGGGGAAAATACAAAAAAGTCTATTCATGTTAAGGAAAAGTTTATTTCGGTAGTTCCATTTCTCTGAAATTATTCCCTTGTTAAGTTTATCTTAGGTCCCTGGTGTTAGGAACAGCAGGTAATTGTTGTTTTCTTTCTGTCTGCTGCAGTGTTATTTTCAGCCTGGGTGTGATCACTTTAACTCCTCTCACCTGCAGCTCATTGGCTCTGATTGGCTGCTCCTTCTTTAAATACCTGTCAGTTTCACTGAACCTTTGCCGGTTATAGCGTTCAGTTCCTGGCTGCTGACCTGCTCCTGGGTAGTGCGCTGCTTCCTGGATTGATATTCTGTGTATGACCTTTGGCTCGTTTACTGGACTGTGTTTTATTGCTGGTGGCCCTGACCTTTTGCTCGTGACTTGGATATCCTTGCTTTCTGCCGGCGTTGACCCTTACCTCGCTGCCTGCTTCTGTCCTCGGATCCCGTCTTGTTCCTGACCACGGTTATCACCTGTCATCACCTCCTATACCATGCTGTTGTGATATTCATAAGCTTGTACTCCTCTTAGTCCTGGGGGCATCTGAGTACCTCTGAGTGAGACAAGCTCTACAGGAAAGGTGGCTGCTATAGGTGAAGATCTTTACACCCTGTTCTGCAAGCTTATGATATTCAGCCGTTAGCCCTAACACCTGGAATGTTTCCTGCAAAGATTGGTTTTCTGAAACATCTTCAATTTCTATGCAATGATCAATGTGGGCTGGTATACAATGGTTTGTCATACCGGCACTTCTACCACTGCTTTCATTTTACAGAGTGACCGTTCCCTCTACCCCTCTCCCCTTCTACAAGTCCCTGTATTAGCACCATGATAAGGCACCCAATGAGTCCACCATACCTTAGCATCCAATCTAGCAGAGTGGCTGTAATCACCCCCACCCCAGCAGTGTGGTTTGTGATCCCGAACTCGCCCTCCTCAGCAGTGTGATTGCCTTCCTGAAAAGCAGTTTCGTTGAGAGCGTGAATCTCCCACATCAGACAGCGTGGTTACGATTGCGACCTCCCGGAAATGTGGGATTGCATTTGATGTAATGATACACTTTATGTACCATAAGCTTTTACTTTTTAACTTTTTTTTACCTTTGCAACTCCCATACCAAAGCTGAAGAGAGGAGTGAAAATATGCCTTCCACATGCATTCCAGTCACTCTCGCCAATTGAGGCACAAGTGAGCAGAGAAGAGAGAAGTCAGCAGAGAAGTGATTGTGAGTGGGAATGCTCTAAGAGAGAAAAGAGGGCAAGTAGAATAAGGAAAATAAATGAGTGAAGAAAGCTTCAGAAAGATTGGTAAGAGGAACAAGTGAGAAAATGTAACAGGGGAGAAGATGGTGCAGGAGAATAAGTAAGAAGTAAAGTGTTATGGGAGAGATATCTTAAGAATGGGAGCGTCAGAGATACAGCCACCAACTTTGAGAAAAGTTGATAATGTTTTATATTGATAGATAAGAATAAAAATGCACTTAGATAAAAGGGAGAGGACTACAGAGAAAACATAAAAAATAAAGAAGAGGGACATCTGAAGTGAAAAATCTGCTTGAGCAACCTAGCACCCAAGTTGTCATGGAACTACAATAAAGGGCAGGGAAGGGCATGCACGGACTTGTAGTTAGACAGCAGATGAACATCCACAAGTTGCCGAAAATATCCCAGTAGCCAATGTAGCAAATGCCTGCTGATGCCAAACTTTTTTTGTATAATTTTAATTGATTAATCAATGGATGCACATCTTCCCTGGATTCTTAAAAAATCCTACCAGGTGTCATGTGGTTGTCAAGTCTGACAGGTCTCAAGGTATAGAAGAGATACAGAAGAAACAGAACTATGGAAGAGTTGGATCACAAACAAAACATATGTAGTAATGAAGGATGGTTTGGAAAGCACAGACGCAGATTGGGGGGGTGGGGGTCATTCCGACTCAGACAGTACAAAAGTTTAGAAAAAAAGAAAATTTACACTATCAAATTCCATTCACTGATATTTACCAATTTGACCACTGTTTCTATGAATAACTTTCAACAAATTCTCCAATAAATCCAAACTAAATTTCTTTGACCAAACAGCTGAGCCGCCATCAGATAAATCACGTCTGACTTCTCCTGCTGCACACCTGACAATCTACAGGCTGTCTACCAAGACATCAATGCATATTACATATATATTTTGGGGCCTACGCACACTGTCCACCCGCATTTGTTTGATTAAGGCAGGCTGTTAATCCTTCCACTGTGAGGTTGCGATGCCGACTCCCACAATGCATCAATCTTAGAGGTGAAGAACTGTAGTCGCCATGGCTACTGGTGGCATCATGTTACCAGAGAAGGCAACACTCGTCGGCTGGGTGCAATCACAATGCAGTTCTCATGGCTGCCGAAGGATACAAGCCACTAATGGAGGGCATCACTCTGTGAATAGACTATTCCCACCACTGAGGCCCAGTTAGCACTCCCGGCGGTGCTACCGCCGGCCTACTCCTCCTGGTGACAATGTAACGCAGGTAAGCCCTAAAATAACAATGCCTGGAAAGAAGACACAGAGGAGGGAGGCCTGGCTATATATATCCAGCAGGTGGGTCTTCTTTCCTGTCCTGACTCACGTACAAGTGAGCATTAACCCCACAGTGTATGCTGCCACGGAGGAGGAAATGTATTTTATTGAGAAAACAATACTGAGAACTTGGGACCCGGCCACACACTGACACAAACTCACTCTCCCCTCGTTACCTTATAAAGACTCCTTATCAGCTGCTTCCTTCCTCCATTTGATTGTTCCCTTTTTTATTGTTTACGTAAATCGGACAAAAAAAAAGAAGAACTCAACATGATTGTAATTATATACTTTATGACCTTATTTGTGCATAGATCATATACTAGTATGTAATGTCCATAAATGCACTGTACTGTTATTTAATCTACTTATTCACTATATAAAGAAAAACATTTAAAACATTTTTTTAAATTAAACTGAACTTCAACATCCTTCACTAGTCAGTGTACAAACTGCAGTACACAATATATGAGTGTGGCAGGATCACCTATAAATAACTTATTGTATAAATATATTTAAATTATTAGCGCAGAGTGCTAATTTATATCATTGAAATATACAGATTTTTATTAGATTGTGTTGCACTTTTGTATAGGAAATGTATTTATTGCCAAGACAGTATACCAGGGGAGGAATTTGGTTTTGTGTAACTCAGGATACAAGTATCAGGATATAACAGAATAATGAAAACGGGCACTATAGAGACCAAATCAATTACCAGTGTCAAATCTAACACCTACAAAAAAAAATTCAAAATCCAAACACGAATTACATGCAATATAGAAGGTGTCATTTACATATTGGAATGTCCTTGCAGACTACAGTATGTAGGCATAACAAAAAGGAAATTAAAAAGACTGGCTGAACATATTTATAATATTAAAAGAGGGTTAAAAACCCATAATGTGTCTGATCACTTCTCCAAACTCCATAACAAAGACCCCAGTGAACTTACATTTATGGGAGTAGAACATATTCCTTCTAACTGGAGAGGAGGCATCATGTCCAAAAGATTGCAAATACAGAATCCAGGTGGATTTTCAATATGAAGACCATTTTTCCATATGGTCTTAATCTGGACTTTGATTTGGGCCATTTTTTTAAACTAATAGTTGTAACAATTATATATTTTATAGTAGCAGGTTTTATCGATTTTATTCTTCCATCATGATCTGTAGAATTTTGTTTATAATTCATATATTTTTAATATTATACTGCTTATTTCATACCTTTTTTTTTAATAAAGTGGAAGAGGGAAGAGCCTTATAAAGCCTCCCCTTTCACCTTGTCAGCATCCTTGACAAAGTCCCACGACGGACAAAACGGGATTGGAGTTGATACTTTACTATTTTAACCTAGGAAGGACACCGTCATTCATACAGTGTGTTCCAAGTGCGGGTCAAAGAAAGCGCGAATACACAGGGACTGAAGAGTAGCGGCTTTCGGGACCAGCAATCTTGACAGACATCGGCCAGGGAACCCGGCCAATCATTGGAACATCAGAGTAAGATTAGTTAGTATGAGGGCAAGTCTGTGACGAATAATTCTAGACTATGACGTCCTTTTATCCCGTTATTTGGCTCCGCTGACATCACATCTGCAAAAGGCTATAAATGTTCTTTTGATTGCTGATTTTTACTCACTGACTACATTGTTTATGTATGCATACCCATTCATACCCTTTTATTGCGCTCCCTTTATCCATATTTATTAAATTGCGTTAGTTCCACAGTGAAAGGATATATTTCATCCTAATGATAATTATTGAATGGGATTTATCAGTCTTCGCGGAGCCATCTAGGATCAGGGGGCGGTGTTACCCCCTGCTAAAAGTTGTGCCAGAATCTGTATAAAAAGGAGCTGTTTGATCATGTATCATTATTCTATCGGTACCGTTCTGGATATCACTAGTACCTTAAACTAGTGAATGTAACTGTACTTTTCCGGAGTTCCTGAGCTAATAAACATCAACTACTTGATGAACCTGCTTTGACGCCTACTTACCCACTGTAATTCCTGTGACCACAGATTAGACCAATCTAATCCGTTATCCGGCTGTTCTGAGGTTGGGACCCAGCATCCGTTACCAACTCTTTGCCCGCTACCTGCAGCTCTGGCCTGTGTGATAGGGCAGGGGTAACCATCCACAGCATCCCTGATCTGAAGGCAAGGGGTCAGAGGTACCAGCCCAGGTGTACCAGCAAGGGGGTAGTCTAGAAGTGAGAGTTATCCAGATGAAAGTGTTAATGAATGCAGCAAAGGAGTCCAATGGTGGCAGCAGCAAAAACCCCTCCTACTGCGGTTAGAGGGCGCATTTGGGATAAAGAAAAGGGGATGGTGACAAGGCAACCCCAAATGGTCCCCAGCAACACAACAGACAGGGCGGTATAGGCGGTCCATCCTGTAATGAGGTTATGAATAAATTCCAAATTTAAAAAAAAAAAAAGCCCCAGAGAGAATTTAATTATTAAATATTTATAGTCCTAGTCCCTATACACCCATATTCCATTTTAGAAGAACATGGAAAAAAAGAGCAAAAACCATGCTTCAAAATCCTGTCTAGTATAACACTCTCTTCATATAAGTAAATGTTCCCTTATTGCTCTCCAGAAGTCCCGCTCATTGAGCCACGTTTGTCTTACATCATTAGTGAGGGGGTATTGGGAATGTATTCATTACGTGTCACACTTCTGTCATGAGGATTTATACCAATAAATATGTTTTTTTTTATAATTAAATGTACCTCATGGTATAAAATGTATTCCATTTAAAACACAGGCCGAGGCTTCTTCTCTACCACCTGTAAGCATCAGTCATGTACCTTTCCAGGGTGAAAGAGGCCATGTACCCACTCGCTGAACTGGAAAGGCCTCCATATAAATGCACTCTCCACCCTATGACCCTCGTTTATACATCTAATTTTCACATGTGCTCACAATACAAATCTGGACCCACTTAGGTCCTCCCATGAGGAGCAGAGTTTTGCACTTTAGTTTTTCAGATGCATCTTTACCCACCAGGACACGCATGTCCCCATATAAATGGATGTGTCACAATATTACATTTACACTGTGGGCCCACATTTCTGCAGCTTTGTAAATGATCCTCAGTAAATAGTAATATATTACAGAATTATATAAACATTGTCCACTTTCAGTTACAGTGTGAACAATGTAATATTGTCCCTGTCGAAGTCGTATAATTGGATGAACGAAAGTATATTGGTTAATATTGTTTTATTGGCCAACTGCACTCAGTATGCCACGCTACACGTGGCATACAGCGATCGCACGGTAAAATAAGCACACACTCGCATGACAACATTTAGTTATTTATGTAATTCATATTGGATCCATTACACAGTAATTTATGAGCAGACAGTATTTGGTTTATTATTAGTTTATATAATCTGATTATATGTGCACTTCAGTGATATATATGGTTCAGATAATAGGAAAGGTGGCATGTCTTGTATCATATTAAAACCCTATTCATCAGCAGCTGTCCGGTGCAGTCGGCGAAGAGAACGCACATTGCATACTTTAGTTATTGATATTAGGGAATAAAACTTTGTATGATGCTGGCTATGAAATGCTCACATCCCCTGTAGTGAAGAGGTACCCTAGGTCAAAGGTCACAAGCACAGATGCAAAATCCAGGGACAAGCGAAGGGTCAGACACACAGGCAAAGAAGCAAAATCCGGAATCCAGGCAAAAAGGTCAAGGTCAGAAGAGAAGGTTCTCAGGTCCAGGAACAAGCAGGGGTCAAAACACGGGTAGTCAATCCAAGGTAGCAATAACCAAACAGATAGAACAAGCAGGCAGCAGGACTGAGGGCAGAACGCTATAACCGGTAATGAGGCTCAGTCCTCATTGCCTTAAATAGTACAGATGGCCAATCAGCACATAGTCCAGAACATGTCCTCAGCTGTAGAATAATAGCAGAGCCTGCAGCCAATCGTATCTGCAAAGTACCAGCAGAGACTAAAGCTTTAATCAGCCTAGATTGGCTGATTCCACCAGGTGTGCAGGGCTGGCCTCAACGTGTGCGCACGCGCCTGGCTGCTTAACAGCTGGCCGAGCGCGGAGTTTAGAGATACTAAAGCGTCCCGGTTGTTGCCCAGGCAACCGGGACACAGAAACCGGAAGTGACGCCCCGGTTGCCGTAGCAACGGCCAGAACGTCACCAGCAGACCCCGGAGAGTCGTGGCGGTACCCGCGGCCGCCGCGAGCACTAACACATGTAAAACATTTATAACACCCTTCAGAACATGAATTCTATTTTTCACCAGTGTGAGCTCTCTGATGTCTAAGAAGATTTGATTTCAGCGTAAAACATTTCCCACATTCAGAACATGAAAATGGTTTCTCTCCTGTGTGACTTCTCCAATGTCTAAGAAAGATTGACTGATGTATAAAAGTTCTACCACATTCACTACAGGGAAAGGCTGTATTCCATGTACGAGGTTTACTGTGTTTAACAATATCTGAGTTAACAGCAGAACATCCGTCATAATTAGAGGGACCAGATGCTGTATCTGCACTGTGCAACACTGGATGAATGTTTAGTGTAATCGGGGCCTCTCCTGAAGAATCTTGTACAATGTTATCTTCTATGTTAAAATCTGGAGACAAAATGAGACATCCCTTCGAAATAGTCCTGCTTTTACATCCATCTGCTGGAAATAAATGTACGTAAATATACATTTTGCTTGTACATGTAGTAAATTGTCATTCTATTAGTAAGTTCAAGATCTTTAATTTTAATCTGCAAACTATGAACACAATTATAAGTGTATAAAAAGCAAATATGACTTATTTAAGATATAAAACATTGGCTTAACAAAGAACACAACTGAATTACCAAGAACATTCCAGCAACAGTAACATAGCCTAGACACATTGGTCTACTCCTCCTGAAATGCAGACTTTGGGGAGCAATATTTCCCAAGCCAGTAATATTGTCCGACCACAATGTCTATCAAATCACTGCCCTCACACACAGACACTGGAGCCATGGAAGCAGAGTAGACTTGGGTGAAATTAGCAGAACGTCCTATAAATGGGTCTATACTACTCAAAATTCTCCAGGTGAACACCTAGGCGGCAAAAGCAACCTCTCTATGTCCCTCTGGTCAACCTCAAGTAGCATAGCTCCACGTCTACTAATTTAGACTAAGGCTTTGATGTAGACAAGCACAGAGAGAGCAGGAGAGCAGTATAGTAGAATATAGCAGCACAGAATGACGACAGCACAGAGGGGACGAGAGCATCGGGAGAGAGAAGGAAAATGGAGCAGGGCACAGATAAGCAACAACAAATGAAAGGAATTCTAGGGCAGAGCAGGATACAGAGACAGATCAGAGGAAGAGCAACAGTACATACTATCCAATCAGAGAGTGGAGGGAGCTAATGTGCAATGACTGGTGTGTGGTTATAAGTTTGTGTTTTCTTACTAGAATCAGCTGCTATTTTGCTTTACTATTGCTGTGTTAATATAGACACATAAAATTCTAATCAAATTTTTCTGCATTAATACACAGGGATGATCATGAGTAATGGCGGGATCTCAACCCATTGATCAGTGATGGAACCACAATGGGGACATCCAATGAACTGATGTATTAGAAACATTACAGTGTGAGGAGGAGACTGGTCCAATCTCTGGGCTGGTAGCACAATGATATGATGTGAGGAGGAGAGCAGGAGTCTAATAGGGGCTGATGGCTCCTGATGTATGAGAATCACCAGTGTGAGGAGGAGACTGGTCAGATCTCTGGGCTGGTAGCACAATGATATGATGTGAGGAGGAGAGCAGGAGTCTAATAGGGGCTGATGGCTCCTGATGTACGAAAATCACCAGTGTGAGGAGGAGACTGGTCAGATCTCTGGGCTGGTAGCACAATGATATGATGTGAGGAGGAGAGCAGGAGTCTAATAGGGGCTGATGGCTCCTGATGTATGAGAATCACCAGAGTGTGGGGAGGAGACTGGTCAGATCTCTGGGCTGGTAGCACAATGATATGATGTGAGGAGAAGAGCAGCAGTCTAAAAGGGGCTGATGGCTCCTGATGTATGAGAATTACCAGAGAGTGTGGGGAGGAGACTGGTCAGATCTCTGGGCTGGTAGCACAATGATATGATGTGAGGAGGAGAGCAGGAGTCTAATAGGGGCTGATGGCTCCTGATGTAAGAGAATTACCAGAGAGTGTGGGGAGGAGACTGGTCAGATCTCTGGGCTGGTAGCACAATGATATGATGTGAGGAGAAGAGCAGCAGTCTAATAGGGGCTGATGGCTCCTGATGTATTAAAATTACCAGAGAGTGTGGGGAGGAGACTGGTCAGATCTCTGGGCTGGTAGCACAATGATATGATGTGAGGAGTAGAGTAAAGGGCATATTCAATTCCGATCAGATCCGCGGTAACGCGCGTTACCGCAGAAAATGCGCAGTACTGCCGGTAATACGGTACCGCAATAACACAGATTTTCGTATGCAGCCCTACGGGCTGCGAACTAAAATCCACGTTATTGCGGTACCGCGGATTAGGTTCGCGGCCGTTCCGGCGCGATCCCGCGGATCGGGATCGGAATTGAGTATGCCCCTAAGAGTCTAATAGGAGCTGATGGCTCCTGATGTATGAGAATCACCAGAGAGTGTGGGGAGGAGACTAGCTAGATCTCTGGGCTGGTAGCACAATGATATGATGTGAGGAGAAGAGCAGCAGTCTAATAGGGACTGATGGCTCCTGATGTATGAGAATCACCAGAGAGTGTGGGGAGGAGACTGGTCAGATCTCTGGGCTGGTAGCACAATGATATGATGTGAGGAGAGCAGCAGTCTAATAGGGGCTGATGGCTCCTGATGTATGAGAATCACCAGAGTGTGAGGAGGAGACTGGTCAGATCTCTGGGCTGGTAACACAATGATATGATGTGAGGAGGAGAGCAGGAGTCTAATAGGGACTGGAGGCTCCTGTTGTATGAGAATCACCAGAGAGTGTGAGGAGGAGACTGGTCAGATCTCTGGGCTGGTAACACAATGATATGATGTGAGGAGGAGAGCAGGAGTCTAATAGGGGCTGATGACTCCTGATGTATGAGAATCACCAGAGAGTATGAGGAGGAGACTGGTCAGATCTCTGGGCTGGTAGCACAATGATATGATGTGAGGAGGAGAGCAGGAGTCTAATAGGGGCTGATGGCTCCTGACGTATGAGAATCACCAGAGAGTGTGAGGAGGAGACTGGTCAGATCTCTGGGCTGGTAGCACAATGATATGATGCGAGGAGAACAGGAGACTAATAGGGGCTGATGGCTCCTGATGTATGAGAATCACCAGAGAGTGTGAGGAGGAGACTGGTCAGATCTCTGAGCTGGTAGCACAATGATATGATGTGAGGAGGAGAGCAGGAGTCTAATAGGGGCTGATGGCTCTTGACTCCCCCACTGGGCAGATACATTTCCGCATTAGTTTGTACTGACAGAGGAGGGTGTAGAATAAGAGATTGTTGTAGTGACTGAACAAGGAGAATATGTGACTATTTTCTGTAATAAGTGTTTATTACTGACCTGTGCTGATATCTGTAGGGATTTCCTCCTCCTTACACAGCTGATCACCCCTCACATACATCTCTTCTTCTCCCTCTATATCTTCTACATTAATATCAGTCAGATATGCACCCTAAATAACCCAAAAAAACAATACAATTACAATTTAATAATGTCTGATTTCACTAATCATTACATATAACATACACAATAGCTCTACAAATCATATAGTGAAAAGTCACTTTGGTTATTTTGATATTTATTGAGACGTTAAATCCCATCTACCTGATACTCCTGTGGGACACTGTGATTTTCCTCTGTACAATCCTGTGAATAAAGAGGACGGGGACAACTCTCTGGGGTATTTCTGTTACTAGATCCATCTGTAGGAGACACACAGTGACTGAATACATTGTATTTTAGTGATTATCTGTTGATGTGTGTACATTTATATAAGCAACCCATAGCTTCATAGGGAAAGCATAAACGACTATATATGCTACATTTACTAAGTATATAAGGAGGTATGTATTCTACAACAATAAAGTTACACATTATTAAACAGGGTAGATTAATGGAAATGTCAACGCCAGTAACCTCTTTAAATAAGGGAATTAATACTTGCCATTAGAATTTGATATTAGGATATTCCCAAACTGAACCATCTGGTTAGAAGTTTGTACCCAGCCTCTTCCACCTTACTCCTGATACAGGCATTGTGTATCAGTAATGCTCTAAGATCATCTCAGAACATCGTTTATCTGAAAAAAATTTGCCCAAAAACTTGTCCCCACTTTCTAACACAATCTGGATAGGTATCAACAGTGGAATCACAAAACATGCCATAGATGTATGTCTGATCACATACATACAATCTCAAAATGAGCCCATGGATGGGAAAACAGTTTCTTTTTCAGGAGAGAGAACAGAAAATGCATCAACTAATCATATAGCCAGAAAAAAGTGGAACACAATATAAGGGGACTAGATATGGGACCATCTGGGAAATGCAGAGGCCGTAGAAAAGCTGTAATTTTAATCATATTACACCTACCAGGCAATTGTGAGCAGATGCTGTATAAGTAGATCTGAATCAGTATGAGTAGGTAATATACAGTAAAAAGTTAGGAGAGGTCACATGACATCTGTGTGCTCAAGTATTTTACTGATTTAATGACGATTCAATTAAACATACTTTTTTTTTAGAAAAGGATTGAAATTAGTGGACTGGAGGGCCTCTATGTAAAACATACTGGTCTTTTAGTTAATATATCATTGTTAATAAAAAGAGAACACACCTTCCAATATGATCAATGCAGACGGGATACTGCTTGATAGGTTGATTGAAGAATAGTCCATTTTCTGATTCCTATGCTTCCCTTCACCAATGGTTCTCATTTCACCTCTTCCTCATCATTCCACTTCCCTGCCCTTTCTCCTGCACAGTGTACTTACCCTCTGGATCCCATGGCTTCCTACCACCCAACTATCTCTTTACCCGCACTTGAGGCTGCGTGCGGAGTAGGGCCGCATCTTCCATCTCCATAACTCCCTCGACTCCCCACCTCTTTCACAATGCCTTGCTCCTTCACTAACCCCTGCCTCTGTCCAGTTGTCACCAAAACCGTGCCCTGCTCTATCCACCACCAACCTTATCCACATATCACATCCCTTTTTCTTGTGCCCTCTGGAATGCCAGGATAGTTTGTAACAAACTGCCCTCCATCCATGACATTTTCATCTCTAGCTCCCTTAACCTCCACTCAATCACTGAAACTTGCCTTAAGTCCTCTCCTACGAGGGCCTCTCCTTCACTCACTCCACCAGGCCTGGTGACCATCCAGTTGATGTTGTGGGCATCCATCTCTCTTCCAACTGCACCTTATGGATCATTCCCTTCCCCTCATTCATCTCCTTTGAGATATAACTATTTGTTCACAGGGAGGATAATGAGTAATATTACAATTGGTCTCATCCCATTAATCAGTGATTGAAACACTACGGTGACTTTCATTGAACTGATGTATGGGAAGGAGGAGGAGACTGGTCAGATCTCTGGGCTGGTAGCACAATGATATGATGTAAGAAGGTGAGCAGGAGACTAATAGGGTCTGATGGCTCCTGATGTATGAGAATCACCAGAGTGTGTGGGGAGGAGACTGGTCAGATCTCTGGGCTGGTAGCACAATGATATGATGTGAGGAGGAGAGCAGGAGTCTAATAGAGGCTGATGGCTCCTGATGTATGAGAATCACCAGAGAGTGTGAGGAGGAGACTGGTCAGATCTCTGGGCTGGTAGCACAATGATATGATGTGAGGAGGAGAGCAGGAGTCTAATAGGGGCTGATGGATCCCGACTCCCCAACTGGGTAGATACTTCTCCTTATTAGTTTTTTTTGCACTTTAGTTTTTCAGATGTATCTTTACCCACCAGGCCACGCATCTCCCCATATAAATGGATGTGTCACAATATTACATTTGCACTGTGGGCCCACATTTCTGCAGCTTTGTAAATCATCCTCAGTAAATAGTAATATATTACAGAATTATATAAACATTGTCCACCTTCAGTTACTGTGTGAACAATGTAATATTGTCCCAGATCTCACATTATATCTGCAGCTCTTTACTGGGATAACTTAGGATCCTGCATAACAACAATGTGGTCTTGTCATTACTGTGGGGAGTGATGCCGATATATAATATAATCAGGAACCAGGAATAAATTCCACGCATGCGTGATCTTCTCCAGTCTGATGTTGATGACACACATTCCATCTATGTCTATGGACGATAATTAAATTATAACAAGTTGGTATACTATGTGCCTGGAGCTTTGATTGTCCTCCATAACTCAGTGATATCTAACAAGTATACACTATGTACATTTATAAAATAAACAGCTTTTACGATATTAGGAATACTGCTGCAACACTCTTTCATGTCTACCAGGTCAGTAAAATGCTTTTCTCCTGTGTTAATTTTCTAACTTGTAAAACAAGATAATTTGCATGTAAAACATTTATAACACCCTTCAGAACATGAATTCTATTTTTCACCTGTGTGAGCTCTCTGATGTCTAAGAAGATTTGATTTCAGCGTAAAACATTTCCCACATTCAGAACATGAAAATGGTTTCTCTCCTGTGTGACTTCTCAAATGTCTAAGAAAGATTGACTGATGTATAAAAGTTCTACCACATTCACTACAGGGAAAGGCTGTATTCCATGTACGAGGTTTACTGTGTGCAAAAATATCTGAGTTAACAGCAGAACATCCGTCATAATTAGAGGGACCAGATGCTATATCTGCACTGTGCAACACTGGATGAATGTTTAGAGTAATCGGGGCCTCTCCTGGAGAATCTTGTACAATGTTATCTTCTATTTTAAAATCTGGAGACAGAATGAGACATCCCTTCGAAATAGTCCTGCTTTTGCATCCATCTGCTGGAAATAAATGTACGTAAATAGACATTTTGCTTGTACATTGAGTAAATTGTCATACTATAAGTAAGTTCAAGATCTTTAATTTTAATTTGCAAACTATGAACACAATTACAAGTGTATAACAAGCTAATATAACTTATTTAAGATATAAAACATTGGCTTAACAAAGAACACAACTGAATTACCAAGAACATTCCAGCAACAGTAACATAGCCTAGACACATTGGTCTACTCCTCCTGAAATGCAGACTTTGGGGTGTAATATTTCCCAAGCCAGTAATATTGTCCGACCACAATGTCTATCAAATGACTGCCCTCACACACAGACACTGGAGCCATGGAAGCAGAGTAGACTTGGGTGAAATTAGCAGAACGTCCTATAAATGGGTCTATACTACTTGAAGTTCTCTAGGTGAACACCTAGGCGGCAAAAGCAGCCTCTACATGTCCCTCTGGTCAACCTCAAGTAGCATAGCTCCACGCCTACTAATTTAGACTAAGGCTTTGATGTAGACAAGCACAGAGAGAGCAGGAGAGCAGTATAGAAGGAAATAGCAGCACAGAATGATGACAGCACAGAGCGGAGCATCAGGAGAGAGAAGGAAAGTGGAGCAGGGCACAGATGAGCAACAACAACTAGAAGGAATTCTAGGGCAGAGCAGGATACAGAGACAGATCAGAGGAAGAGCAACAGTACATACTATCCAATCAGAGAGTGGAGGAGAGCTATTGTGCAACGACTGGTGTGTGGTTATAATTCTGTGTTTGCTTAGTGAAATCAGCTGCTATTTTGCTTTACTATTGCTGTGTTAATATAGATACATAAAACTCTAATCAAATATTTCGGCATTAATACACAGGGATGATCATGAGTAATGGCGGGATCTCACCCCATTGGACAGTGATGGAACCACAATGGTGACATCCAATGTACTGATGTATTAGAAACATTACAGTGTGAGGAGGAGACTGATCAGATCTCTGGGCTGGTAGCACAACGATATGATGTGTGGAGGAGAGCAGGAGTCTAATAGGTGCTGATGGCTCCTGATGTATGAGAATCACCAGAGAGTGTGGGGAGGAGACTGGTCAGATCTCTGGGCTGGTAGCACAATGATATGATGTGAGGAGGAGAGCATGAGTCTAATAGGGGCTGATGGCTCCTGATGTATGAGAATCACCAGTGTGAGGAGGAGACTGGTCAGATCTCTGGGCTGGTAGCACAATGATATGTGTGGAGGAGAGCAGGAGTCTAATAGGGGCTGATGGCTCCTGATGTATGAGAATCACCAGAGAGTGTGAGGAGGAGACTGGTCAGATCTCTGGGCTGGTAGCACAATGATATGATGTGAGGAGGAGAGCAGGAGTCTAATAGGTGCTGATGGCTCCTGATGTATGAGAATCACCAGAGAGTGTGGGGAGGAGACTGGTCAGATCTCTGGGCTGGTAGCACAATGATATGATGTGAGGAGGAGAGCAGGAGTCTAATAGGGGCTGATGGCTGATGTATGAGAATCACCAGAGTGTGGGGAGGAGACTGGTCAGATCTCTGGGCTGGTAGCACAATGATATGATATGTGGAGGAGAGCAGGAGTCTAATAGGGGCTGATGGCTGATGTATGAGAATCACCAGAGTGTGGGGAGGAGACTGGTCAGATCTCTGGGCTGGTAGCACAATGATATGATGTGAGGAGGAGAGCAGGAGTCTAATAGGGGCTGATGGCTCCTGATGTATGAGAATCACCAGAGTGAGAGGAGGAGACTGGTCAGATCTCTGGGCTGGTAACACAATGATATGATGTGAGGAGGAGAGCAGGAGTCTAATAGGGGCTGATGGCTCCTGATGTATGAGAATCACCAGAGAGTGTGGGGAGGAGAATGGTCAGATCTCTGGGCTGGTAGCACAATGATATGATGTGTGGAGGAGAGCAGGAGTCTAATAGGTGCTGATGGCTCCTGATGTATGAGAATCACCAGAGAGTGTGGGGAGGAGACTGGTCAGATCTCTGGGCTGGTAGCACAATGATATGATATGTGGAGGAGAGCAGGAGTCTAATAGGGGCTGATGGCTGATGTATGAGAATCACCAGAGTGTGGGGAGGAGACTGGTCAGATCTCTGGGCTGGTAGCACAATGATATGATGTGAGGAGGAGAGCAGGAGTCTAATAGGGGCTGATGGCTCCTGATGTATGAGAATCACCAGAGTGAGAGGAGGAGACTGGTCAGATCTCTGGGCTGGTAACACAATGATATGATGTGAGGAGGAGAGCAGGAGTCTAATAGGGGCTGATGGCTCCTGATGTATGAGAATCACCAGAGAGTGTGGGGAGGAGACTGGTCAGATCTCTGGGCTGGTAGCACAATGATATGATGTGAGGAGGAGAGCAGGAGTCTAATAGGGGCTGATGGCTCCTGATGTATGAGAATCACCAGAGTGTGAGGAGGAGACTGGTCAGATCTCTGGGCTGGTAACACAATGATATGATGTGAGGAGGAGAGCAGGAGTCTAATAGGGGCTGATGGCTCCTGATGTATGAGAATCACCAGAGAGTGTGGGGAGGAGACTGGTCAGATCTCTGGGCTGGTAACACAATGATATGATGTGAGGAGAGCAGGAGTCTAATAGGGGCTGATGGCTCCTGATGTATGAGAATCACCAGAGTGAGAGGAGGAGACTGGTCAGATCTCTAGGCTGGTAGCACAATGATATGATGTGAGGAGGAGAGCAGGAGTCTAATAGGGGCTGATGGCTCCTGATGTATGAGAATCACCAGAGTGAGAGGAGGAGACTGATCAGATCTCTGGGCTGGTAGCACAATGATATGATGTGAGGAGGAGAGCAGGAGTCTAATAGGGGCTGATGGCTCCTGACTTCACCACTGGGCAGATATTTTTCCACATTAGTTTGTACTGACAGAGGAGGGTGTAGAATAAGAGATTGTTATAGTGACTGAACAAGGAGAATATGTGACTTTTTTCTGTAATAAGTGAATATATCTGACCTGTGCTGATATCTGTAGGGATTTCCTCCACCTTACACTGCTGATCACCCCTCAAATACGTCTCTTCTTCTCCCTCTATGTCTTCTACCTTAATATTACTCAGATCTTCGCCCTAAATAACCCACAAAACAATAAAGTAACACTTAAATAATGTCTAATGTCATTTTTTGAGATGAATCAATAGAATATCAGTGTATAAGACACACGCAGCTTCTATACAGATCATATAGTGAAAAATCAGTCTGGTATTTCGGTATTTGGTGATAAAATTCCATCTACCTGATACTCCTGTGGGATACTGTGATTTTCCTCTGTACAATCCTGTGAATAAAGAGGACGAGGACATTTCTCTGGGGTATTTCTGTTACTGGATCCATCTGTAGATGATACATAAAAATGTGATCACCAGAGATTTAATGTGATCATCTAACTATATGTTTTTGAGCTCATTTGCTAAAAGACTGGATGCTTTTTCGGGATGATCATTTACTGGTGTTTGCTACGTTGACTCCTTTATTACACCACGCTGCTATTGCAATTAATCACTGACTTAGTCAGAGCAAGCCGTGTGTCAGGACTGTTAGTGAAATGATCTCTACTGATATATGTATTATTTATGTGACTGTATTAATTTGTTTTTATTGTTTTAGTCTTTTATTAAATTAAACTGGTTTATTTTTTGCACAATTCCACGGACTCTTTTTATTTACATTCATGAGAATGGTGATTCAGTGTCCAGCGCTGTGAATTTTTCCTTGTCATTTAACGTCATTAGGACGCACAGGTCCTTTGCAGCTGCAGGAGTTTGCACCACTACTCTATAATTACCGATTGGATTGTGGATCAATTAATTTCTGGTTATTCAGCGCTAGGGATTTTGTTTTGAGGTTTTACATTCATACAATCCTCTTCATAGCTGTGGCGCAGAGAATTACTCTCCTGGCGCCGCCGCGCACACTACACCGTACATTTCTATTTACATGAATACATTTAAAACATTTTCTTATGCCCACGGCACCTAGTGCCGATGCTTTAACCCCTCAGGCACCAGGTATCAACCCTCCCAGCACCGGAGTCCATTTAAAGATGGCACACGTGCGGCGGCTGAACACTGTGGGGACAGCCGACAGTCTCAAAGACCCAAAATGTCAGTGATCAAATCACAAGCATGTGTGACCGAATGGGCTTACTTCTCCACCCAGTCTGTAGAGGGAGGAAGGAATGGGTAGAGGCATGTTCTGCCTGCACTGTTTATCTGGGTTTCTCTCTCACCGTCAGTAACCAACTGTTACCGACCACTCTTACTGGTGCCACCTTGCCATTAGATACTGCGCAATAGTTGAAGGAGAATCGTGCTGCCACAACTAGGCAAAATCAACAGCACCTAGAACCGCTTACTTCTGGGTAGTTGGTATAGCTGCTGCAGTACATCTTTGCTGTGGACTGGCTGGTATCTCCTGACCGCTTACTATGGATCAGGTCTGCTGGATAGCGGGCAAAGCGTTGATACAGAGACGCTGGGTTCAACACAGGACAGCCGGGGATAGAATTAGAGTGTAAGCTGTTATCTGTTGGTCACAGGTTAATAGTCTCAGGCAGAATTGCTCAATAGACCTGACAAGGACAGTTACACGCTAGTTTGAGGCACTTGCGATGTCCAGAAGCTCAGACGGTATAATGACATAACATGATCAAACAGGGATCTTTTTATTCAGAATCTGACACACATTTTGGAACGATAAGCCAGCCCCCTGATCCTAGATGACATCACAACGTCTGTGATATTACATCCGATGTTTACCCTCAGGATGTAATATTCTCTAGAAGAGGCGGAAACCCTTTCTAGGGGGTTTACCTTGGACGTCTGCGCTTGACTTGTGTGTTTTGAAGGTTGTTGCTTCCGTTACGGATGATCCGGGCGTTCCAGTTCCCGCGCTTCTTGTTGGTTGTTTCGTTGTTTCTGCCGTGGCGCAACCTGGGGTGGAAATAGGGGTGTGGGAGAGGGAGAAGAGTAGGGGAGTGGGAAAAAAACAGTATAATCGGTATAGACAATATACTTAGATGCTATTGAATTTAGCAGTTGATTATAGCTTATTTTGCAGTTTTTGACATTATAGCTCTTTTGCTTTTGTTTATAGCTCTAATGCAGTGTATATTGTTTGTGGTGGAGGTACCGTTATTTGCTACTGTTAGTGGTTTATAGCCCCGGGGGTTGTTGGGGGCTGAATTGTTTTTAGCTCTATGTTTATAGCTCAATAATTATAGCTCGTGGCTTGGTAGCAGTGGGTGGTAGAAGTAATAGGGTTCCCTTCAGGTGGGAATAAAGTATTTTGTTTATAACTCGTGAGCAATGTCTGCCCAGATGGGGATGTCTGTTTGAGTCTGGGGATGGAGTAGATGGTTATATTTAAATGGCTATGGGTGATATAATAGGGTGATTAAATTCTATGTGTATGGATGAGTGTATAAGTAATCGGGTACTGGGTCTTAAATGTGGTGTGTAGTTAGTGAGGTTCGCTGCTGTCTTTTTGTGCTGTTGCTCTTATAAAAGCAGTTTGTTTAAAATGTAAGTCTTCCTTAACGGAGGGGTCTGAGTGGCCTTTCCAGTGGTGGGTGGTGAGAGATTGATGGCCGGGTGGTTCTTGTAGTTTGGGTCAAGCAGTCAGTGTAGCTGTGGCAGAGCGTCTTCCTTCAACGGCATTTGGAACGCATATGCGTTCCAAATGCCGGACTTCCGGTTTTCAGATGGAACGCACTTGCGCCTGTGCGTTCCACTGCAGAGTGGATTTCTCTGTGTGCCGCTTCTTCGTTAAGATGTTCCAGCTCTTGGAGTGGTGTGTCCGGATGTCGGTCTTGGTGTAGGAGCTTTGTTGGGTTTTTTTAGTCGCTTGTTTGCAGTTTAGCCAACGCGTTTCGTCCGTGGACTTCGTCAGGGATATTGTGAGTATGCTGCTCTTCTTATTCCTGATTTTCTTTGCTTCATCCAATTGGAATGCGGGAGGGGAGGGGAAATGGGTGGGGGATCGGGACTTTGATTGGCACTGAGGTTATGTTTAAATTTGTGGAGATAAGGATATTTATTTATTGAATTATTTTGGTTGAGGGGGGGCTATGAGGGATACTTTTTTTGAGTGGGGGGACCGGCTTGGGATATAGGGGCATTTTACATTTTGGTTTTGGGTATATATGGTTGGTTATTGTGGCAATATTAAAACCTAGTTGTTACTGCTGGACATCGTAGCGCATATAAGTGTCTTGATTATGATGTGATGGGATAATTGCTGATGGAGATAATTAAACTATGGTCTGTGGTTTTGGATATGGTAGCGTTATCTATCCTTATGGGAGGGGAGTTAGTGGCGCTGAGTTTTCTTCTACTTTTGGAGAAGGGGGATATGGCTTTGGATTAATAGGATTACGGGGGGGGTGGGGTTATGTGTTTTGCCTAGGGACAAATGTGGAGGATTAGAGCATAATACATATTAGATTGAGGCGTGGGGACGTTTGTGAGGAACACATTACATATTAGATTGTGGGTTAATATTAAGAAACTGTGGCGATTTTTGGTCTTTGGGTGATGAGTACTAGATACCGTGGCGCATCTGGGGGGATTATTGAGTCGATTAGGATTAAGATATTGGTGAAAGTTACATTGTTCCTTGAGGGGTATGGATGGTATATGTGACATCTTTATTCTTGGTGAATAGGGTTTATGAGCTTGGTAAGGTTTGGTTGTGATATACCTGGGGCGGGGCAGGTCTAAGGTATGGGGTAGTGAGGTGCTGGTATGGGATGGGGTATGGGTAGGGGTACTTTTGATGGGGGGTGGGTTATGGATATTAATGGAGTACTTTAAAATTAACTTAAAAGATAGGGGTGGGGTTGTAAGGCTGGGAGATACTTGCAGGAATATTCCTAGTTCGAAGTCTATATTGAGACCTTTCGGTGTTCGGGTTCCTAGCTTGTGGATGCATTTGGCTTCTTCCTTTGAGATCAGTTTTATGTAGTCGCCTCCTCTCCATGGTTTCGGGACTTGCTTGATGCCCATGAACTTTAGTTCTGTGGGATACTGGTTGTGGGTCACTCTAAAATGTTCTGAAACACTGTGGTTCTGCACTCCTTTTCTTATGTTCCTTATATGTTCGGGGATTCTTGTTTTTAGATCTCTGATTGTTCTTCCTATGTACTGTAGTCCGCAGGGGCATTCGTGTAGATAGATCATTCCTGTGGAGTCGCAGGTCATTTTATCTTCTATTTTGTGTGTGCTTCCGTTTGAAAATGAGCTGAAGTTGTTGGATGGTTTGGTGGAGCTGTGTTTGGTTGTTCTGCATGCCATGCATCTGTTGCAGTGGTAGAATCCCTTTTTCCCTTCTTTTATCCAGGTCTCTTTGTTCTTCTTTTCTTTCTCATTTGTTGGGATGAAGCTGGCCGTTACCATGTTTTTCAGGTTCCTTGCTTTTCTGTATACTATTTGTGGTTTGTGTGGTAAGTATTCTTTTATTTGTTTGTCCTCTAGTAGGATGTTTGTTTCTTGGGATGTTTTCAAATTTCCTGTGGTTGCTGTGTTAGTTTGTGATGAACGGGGGTGTTTTTTATTTTTTTGTTTCTTTGGGTTTGTAGGAGAGGAGTTCTTCTCTTTTCAGGCTTTCTGCTTTTTCCAGTTCTTTGTTTAGGTGTTCTTGGTCGTAATTTCTCTCTATGAACTTCTGTTTCATTGTTTCCGCCTGCTCTTTGAAAGTGTTCACGGAGGAGCAATTTCTTCTAATTCTCCTGAATTGTCCTCCTGGGATGTTTTTTAGCCAGGTCTTGTGGGGATTGCTGTTTGCTGGGAGGTAGCTGTTGTAGTCGACCGGCTTCATGTAGGTTTTGGTCTGGATGCTGTTGTTTTTTTTACGTAGATGGTGAGGTCCAGGAATTCTACTTGTGTCTTGCTAGAGTTGGAGGTAACTTTCAGGTTCAGGTTGTTGTTGTTGATGTACTGTAGGAAGGAGGAGAGGTCTTTGTCGCTACCTTTCCATATGAAGAGGATGTCATTTATGTATCTTGTCCATGTTGCTATGTTGTTGTGGTGGGGGTTGTTATTCCAGATGTTGTCATCTTCCCATTTGGCCATGTATAGGTTTGCATAGCTTGGTGCGAATTTCGTCCCCATTGCGGTACCGGTGATCTGTTTGTAGTAGTTACCTTCGAACCAGAAGTAGTTGTGGTCAAGGATAAAGGTGATGGCTTCTATGATGAAATCAGATTGTTTATTGGTACATTCGGGTTCTTTTCCAGGTAGTGTTTGCTGTGTTCGCAGCCTTTCTTGTGGTCAATGATGGTGTAGAGGGAGGTCACGTCACAGGTAACTAGGGTGTAGTTCTCTTTCCACTCAATCTCGTTCAGGATCTTCAGGACCTGTGTCGTGTCTTTAAGGTGGCTTCCTTGTGCGCTCACTAGGGGTTGTAGGAATTGATCAATGTATTCTGAGAGGTTGCTGGTGAGTGATTCAATTCCGGATACTATCGGTCTTCCAGATGAATATTGGTACTCTTGTGGATCTTTGGTAGGTAGTAGAACACTGGGATCCTTGGATGTGGTTTGGAGATGTAGGTGTGTTCCTTCTTGTTCAGTATGCCATCCTTTAGGCCTTTGTTCAGTAGTTTTTGGAGTTCTTTATGGTATTTGCTTGTGGGGTCATAGTTCAATATGTTGTATGTTGTTTTGTCACTGAGGAGTCTATTGGCTTCTTCTAAATAGTCTGTTTTGTTTAGGATGACTATTCCTCCTCCCTTTTCGGCTGGTTTCAAGACGATGTCCTTGTTCCTTTTTAGATCTTTAAGGGCTTTCTTTTCCTGTGGAGAGAGGTTAGGGGGTCTTACCTTTCTGTCTTTTAGTTTTTCGAGATCTTTCTCAACTAGGGCTTCGAAGGTTTGGATGTATGCTCCTTTCATGTGTTGCGGGAAGAAATTGGACTTGGTGTTGAGGTTGGTGTGGATGTATGCGGGGTCCTCCTTGCTCTCTTCGTTTGGTTCCTCTTTTTTCTCTTTGTTGCATCTGTTGAAGTATTTTTTCAGGCAGAGTTTCCTCGTGAATTTGTGGAGGTTTATATAGGTATCGAATTTGTCTATTTGGGGGGAATTTAAAGCCTTTGTTGAGCAGTGTGGTCATGTGGTCGGTCAGGGTGAGATCGCTGAGGTTGAATATGCCTTCTGGTTTTATTTTTTATTTTTGTGTGCATTTCCTGGTTCTTCTTTTTGCGAGTATTCCTCCTCTTTTTCCTCTTCTGAGTCTAGGGATATTGTTTTCCTTTTTGAGGCTGGTGGGTTCTCTGATTTTTTCTTTTGTGGTTTGTATTATTTTGTACCACCACCACCACAAACAATATACACTGCATTAGAGCTATAAACAAAAGCAAAAGAGCTAATATTCTCTAGACTTGGAGATAATGCAATTTTAAACAAAATTTACACCAATCTGTGATTTCCTAAATTACTTGCTGTAACATTTTTCAGACAGGTTCTAAGACACAGGACAAAAAATATACAGGATGGAAAGGTAATAACACCCCCTCCTGTGCATTCAAGCTAAAAGAGGTATTGGTCATTGAAATGAAAAGACTTAAATAGAATGTAATTAGCCTGCCT
Organism: Mixophyes fleayi; assembly: GCF_038048845.1. Lineage (NCBI taxonomy): Eukaryota > Metazoa > Chordata > Amphibia > Anura > Limnodynastidae > Mixophyes > Mixophyes fleayi. The sequence goes on along the minus strand of NC_134407.1, from coordinate 224,054,747 downwards.
TTAGAAGTTACAAAACAGATTCCTACACCTGATTTAGATGTAAATACCCTCAAATTAAAGCTGAAAGTCTGCAGTTAAAGCTCATCTTGTTTGTTTCATTTCAAATCCATTGTGGTGGTGTATAGAGCCCAAAATAAGAGAATTGTGTCGATGTCCAAATATTTATGGACTTGACTATATCATCATCATCATCATCATCAACATTTATTTATATAGCGCCAGCAAATTCCGTAGCGCTTAGACATATAAGCACACAATGGCTCCTGTGATGATAAAAAATGTTCTTCTTTAGAGAAGACAGAAAATGCATCATTTGATCATATATCCAAAAAAAAAAGAGGACAAAAGTAGAAGGGAACCAGATATGGAACCATCTGGAAAATTGAAAGTAGTCATGGAAGAGAACTAATTTTAATCCCATTACACTTACACCCAGTGAATGTGGGAAGATGATGTATAAGACATTCTGGGTCAGTAGGAGAAAGTAGCTTACAGAATAAAGCTGGGAGAGGTCACATGATATCTGGGTGCCCGAGTATTTCAGGGACCAAATTAAGTAAAAAAGAGGCGGAGGACACAGAGTAAACTTGAGAAGCTGGTTGTTGAGTATTTGAAAAGCGTACAATTGTTGAATGATGTTATGGATAGAGATGGCTTGCAAAGTAGTAGAGAAAATTAGATAATCTGCAAAAGCTGCAACCCTATGACGGCCATGGCCTAATGTGACCCCAATGATCTTTGGGTTGTCTCTATTTTCTAAAATATGCCATTCCAGTAGGAGATTGGACATCTTGGTGTTAAAAAATGGGCTTATTCAGCCACCTGGTTTCTTTTTGGTCTTGCTACAGTGCTTCTGAATTTCCTTCAGTCAGTAACCCACCATTACTGACCATTCCTACTGATGTCACCTGCCACTCGCCAACTGCACTTTAGTTGAAGGAGGATAGTAGCTGCCACCACCAGGCTCCTACACCACCGTACTTCTGGGTAGCTGGTATAGTTACTGCAGCCCCTCTTTGCTGGTGATTGGCTGGTTCCTCCTGACCGCTTACTATGGATCAGGACAGCAGGCACAGTGTTGACAAAGACTCTGGGTTCAACCCAGGACAGCCAGGGAACAGAGTAAAGTTTTAGTTGTCGGTCATAGGTTACAGTCAGTAGGCGTCAGGCAGAATGAGGAAAGCAAAGATTATTTAATGCTCTTGAAGGGAGGAATTGTTTACATACCAGTAAGGGGTACTAGTGATCCGCCAGAATTGCAGAATACATTTTACATGTGCTCTTCTTAAACAATATTGAATAACCTGGCAGGAGGTAATCCAGTCTCCTGCCCCGTTAATGTATCTTGGCCATACATGCAGCCTGCACGTGTATAAGCCCAGTAGCACTTAAGTCTACGGCTGAAGATTTAATCTTTAAATCTCCTGCCTAAAATACTTCCCGGGTATTAGTTCCAGGGTTTGACTTCCCCCACACGCTGAAAAAAACTCCAGAGTTTGGGTAGATCTGGGGGCAGCAGGTCCCACGCTACTAATCCTGGATCTTTTTGAGCTCCAGTATGCTCCTTTCCATGCCGAGTCTCTCATTGGACTCCAGATGCGCCACTGAAAGTTCCTCCACCAGCCACTGCATTCAGGCTGCTGCTGGTGGTGGTAACTCTGATAGAAGTCGTCGCTAGATTCTGGAATCTGGACCACAAGGACACCTCTGGAACCAATCGCCCAGTAAACGGAAACCGGAGCTGTGGCAGAGTACCTGCCATCAGAGACCCTATAATCACTGACCTACCAGAGTGAGGAAACATATTTTAATTCATTTGAATACACATTTTATTTTATATAAATACATCGGGACACCTTAGATGCATATATCACACTTACACACCCGGCGCATGACACTGAGATTTAACCCAACCAGCGTTGGGACATTAAGCCTCCCGTACCACAGCACACTAATTCTAAATAATTTTTTATGCATTTTTAAACACTCGGCGCATAGTGTCACAAATAGCAGCCCTTTAAGTTGATAATTTACCCTATAGGTTATCAGAGCCTAGCACAGGTTTATACCAACGTATATTAAAGACATTCTCTTTCAACACAGTTTACAGTCCTCTGTGCAGAAAACAATATTCTGGTCATCGTGTGCATGAACTCAAACATCCACAACATCACTGCTGAGCATTGCAAATAAAAATATTACTACTATTAGCGCACTAGGAAGATCATGGATAATGTCATATGAAGTAGTGCACAGGGAGCATCATGGGTAACACTACAATTGAATCACTATGGTGTGGGGAGGAGACTGGTCAGATCTCTGGGCTGGTAACACAATGATATGATGTGAGGAGGAGAGCAGGAGTCTAATAGGGGCTGATGGCTCCTGATCTATGAGAATCACCAGAGTGTGGGGAGGAGACTGGTCAGATCTCTGGGCTGGTAGCACAATGATATGATGTGAGGAGGAGAGCAGGAGTCTAATAGGGGCTGATGGCTCCTGATGTATGAGAATCACCAGAGTGTGGGGAGGAGACTGGTTAGATCTCTGGGCTGGTAGCACAATGATATGATGTGAGGAGGAGAGCAGAAGTCTAATAGGGGCTGATGGCTCCTGGCTCCACCACTGGGCAGATAATTTTTCCAGATTAGTTTGTACTGACAGAGGAGGGTGTAGAATAAGAGATTGTTGTAGTGACTAAACAAGGAGAATATGTTATAAGTGGTTATTACTGACCTGTGCTGATATCTGTAGGGATTTCCTTAACCTTACACTGCTGATCACCCCTCACATACGTCTCTTCTTCTCCCTTTATATGTTCCACCTTTGTATCAATCAGGTTATCACCCTAAATTACCCACAAAACAAAAAATTAATAATGCTGATCTAAATTAATTGAGATTAAATCTCTACAAATCATATAGTAAAAAGCGACGTTGATATTTCAGTATTTTGTGAGACCATAAAATGCATCTACCTGTCACTCCTCTGGGAAACTGCAATTACCTGTGTATAAACCGGTGAATAAAGAGGACGGGGACATCTCTCTGGGATATTTCTCTTGCTGGATCCACCTGTAGGAGACACACAGTGACTGTATTAATATTTTCAATATGATTATCAGATGATGTGTGTAGCTAGGTGACCCTCAAAACTGCTCTCCCCTTTACAGTAACAGTCCCCTCTTACCCCATGATGTGAGGGTTTGGGGATTCTCCACCATCATGTTCAAGTGCAGACCCTTGTGTCCATCTAAATACTCCCCCTCCTGCATGGAGAAATAGACAGTGACATCATCCACCTTATAGGAACCTGACACACACAATGATACAGTCATCACCCAGACACATCCCCTGGTGTTACTGTATAATGTCCCATTCCCAGCAGTCACCTCTCCAGTCAGCAGCTGAATGATCTTGTTGGTCAGTTCCAGGATCTTCTGGTCATTGTCTCTCTCATGTATCAGTGACTGAGGTGGAGGCACCGTGATGGGGCTCTGGGTCCTGCTCAATCCTCCTGACACACAAGGATGGCTGCCGGGTGTCTGATACTGAACGGATGTCTTCTTCACAACTATGTAATCCTGTGTTTTGAAGGAGGGATCAATAAAACATTAAATGAAAAAGCCACCTAGCTGGACTTATTTTTAGGGCTTAATTCTGCAAAATGTTCAGCAATCTAATTTATAAATACAACCTATATGGTAATCAATTCCTATATACATCAACGTGTAGCGTATATGGCGTTTACCTCTCCTGCAGCTCCCGCCACCTTCAGTGGGCCCACAGTTCTGTGCCCTCTGTCTACGGCCGGCCCCCACGTATGAATAACCTACTTTGAATAGTGTAGTGCAAACAGCAAGATGACGTTGTAGTGGGAGCTGGACAAAAACAGAGGAACAGCCGACCCACTGAAGATGGCAAAACCTACGGGAGAGGTAAGTTTATAGAAACAACAGGGTTACAAAAGATCTCACAGAAGCAAATGGCCACAAATAATATTGTCAGCTACCTCCAAATGTACACTCCTGATATCCAAAACAGTTATGGAATAAATGTGTCTGGCTGGATTCACCGGGGTACATCTCCGAGACCAGAATCACAAGGTGTGTGTAACTAGCCGTGGTGATCCGCGGCTCGCTCCTTTGTCTGCGTCCCTGCTGTCATAGCAACAGCCGGGACGTCATTTCCTCTCTCTAGTCCTGGCCGTTACCATGGCAATGGCCAGGACACCTTCTATCAGCGCAGCGCCCCAGCAACAAGGCAGCCGGGTGTGGACGCAGTAGTTACAATAAAGCCTGCGGGCTAATTAGGTTTAATTGTATTTATTAGGCAGCTCCTGAGGGCTATTCATGTGAGGCCCAATCCTTGTCCCTGATTGGCTGCATTTAGTATTTAAGGCAGGGAGGGCTTAGCCTCCCTACCAGTTATAGCATTCACAGTCTGTGTTGTTGCTGACCTGCTGTTTTGTCTCCTGACTGACTGACCTTCTGTTGTGACCCTTGCCTGTTTTCCTGTTGCCCTGAGCTTTGCCTGAATACTGGATTCCGCTATTTTGTTTGTGGCCCTGACCTCTGCTTGAATTCCAAATTGCTTGCTTGCTGCTGGCCCTGACCCCTTGGCTTCACCCTGACTACTCTGCCTGCTACTGACCCGTGACCCCGGACAGTCACCGACCATCCGCTCCAGTCTGGGCTACCGCCTCTGGTTCCATCTGCGCTACGGCCATCATAGATGAGCTTTTACTACACTGAGCTTAAGACCTGGGGGCATCCAAGCACCTGTGAGCACATAAAACTCTACGGGAAAGGCGACTAGTAAAGGTGAAGACTTTGTTATTACCCGTTCTAAAAGCTCATCTTAGTGGTCTTTAGCTTTAATATTAGAACCGACCAATAAAGAAATATTGGGAGGAACAGAAATAAGCGATGTCACGGTGATGTTCCCAGAATCCCTCACTTCTCCAGTCATGTCCCTGTTATATTAATAGAAGAGTGATGTCATTGTGGTATTCCCACCATTCCTCACCTCTCCAGTCAGCAGACAGATGATCTCCAGAGTGAGATTTAATATCCTCTCATTGATGCAACTCCCGTCCTTTTCCATACTCAGTGAATCGGTGATTTATATCCCACAGGTTTCACCCTTGACTTCTAGTAAAGACGCTCTGGCACCTCACTGCTCAATTGTCTAGGAAAAAATATAATGATTATAATAAAACATCAAAGAGTACACATGTAACATATTTAAATGCAAAACAATGAGTCACAATTATGTTCTTCTCTTTTCACCGAGCCATATAACTTGTAGTCAGCGTTTCTGAGAAGTTCCACTGATCCAGCTTCATAAGACTGCTCAGAAACCATCACACAATGCTGTATTACAACCAATGGTCCTCTCATGACCAGAAGTCTTGGTGCTCCCAGAAATCTATTGGATGCAAATTGCTCCACTTGAAATCTGTTACAAATGACTGAATTA